>NW_028322118.1:3375096-3528509 GCF_001445615.1 Aspergillus lentulus
ACTTCGAGGCTCGAGGATCTCCCGTCTATACACAGTGGATATGAAGTCGATTGGCACATACGTTTCCCTTGTGTCCTCTCTGACGACCGAAGCAATATCTTATGCTCGGGGATCTCACAGGGGCATAAAGTGAGTTCTTAGAGGTTAATGGTACAAGTATGATCTGTCTGTTCGCTGTCTGTTCGCTCTGATTGCGTATCCTGCATGATTACTGAATTACCGTTGTATAAACAGGACAGAATAGATTTATACACACATCAGTGTTGGAGCATGACCGCAAAATTGAGACTCCCTTCGAGTGGCGACGAATACCTACACTCAGAACTTCGACGACAAAACGATCCACAGTTGATGTCGCCTCTTGTGAGGATGGCTACCTCTTGATGGACAGCCACATCAGGGCGTGGTTGGTACTTCTATTTGGATTTTGCTGGCAACAGCCCCTCTCTTGTCTCGACCTCACCCAGTACATCGATACTCTCAGTAAGAGAATGTCCCTATACGTTCCTGAAGCCTGGGTGCAAGGAATGCCGTTGGCCATGATGGATGAGTCCCAATACCTACGCTGCGAGGGTCTGGTATTATCGAGGAGGCTTGCTGGAATTTGAGAAGTCTTAATACTCCTTGGCTGGATTTGATTTAAGTGCATAGCGGCTCGAAAGGCTAGATGATTTACAATCCTTCTATGGTTCCAAATTATTGAAGATAGCTCCAGGACTATGCGTCTCTCATACTGATATAATGAGTGAGACTCTAAACTACATAAGCGGCGTGACTGGAAGTCCTTCTCTGAAGCATAAGCGATCGAAGGATATATATCGGAACTACAGCGACAGTACTTAGATCCACACTTTTTAGCCCTTCAACCTGGCAACCAATACTTCAATCCGAGATACATATTCAACCAGCTCATCTTCAACACCCAGTGCACACTGGTTCGAACTTTCTTTGTGCCGTCAAGCATGAAGACTCTTTCCTGTTCCAACATAGGGCAAACTTTCTTTACGTGGGATGGACTCGAGCTGTATCGTACGATACCGTACAGCAGACACCGCCGCCACAACCGGGTCTCGTTTACGGAGTATGATTTCCGAAGGATTCGGGTTTAAACGGTCATAATAGCAGTGACTCTGATTGCCTGTCAAGAGGCGCTTAATTTGATATCTTACATGCTGACGGCCTGATTCTGTTTCTGCTGGATGCGATTGCTACCTTAGGCTCCAAGAGAGGAAGAATAGGATGAAGACACTAACAACGTTTTGCCCACGACCTCGCCATAAAGGCGGGGAATTCGTCGGGGACGGACCATGGACACAGTGGGACGTCCAGACTTAGTTACGAAAATCGTTGCGTCTGCGTAGATCATTTGTCTCATAGGAAAGGTATTGCACTATTCTAGGCTCCGAAGTTAAGATCAAGATTCACGACGAGAGCTCAAGTTGAAACTGACGATCGATTTGATCGTCGTGTCTACGAAACAAGGCGGGAAAACATGTTGGCGATAGCCAATAAGTATAAACTCGAGTTTTCCGTACCCATTATTAGATTGAACACCCCAGGAGTGTGGAGCTGGGTAACTCGGAACCTTCTTGAATGATATGAGACGAGTCTCAGTTGGCCCCGTAAAACCAAGAAGCCTCACGGAGACTTAATACCATGGCAGCTGGATAAGTTGCCGAACGGGGGCCAGGATTTGCTAAAGTTTCTATTGTGGATTAGAGCGGACATCGCCGATGAATAAAGCAATAGAAAGTGGAACGAAACGGCTTCAAAAAGCTAACAAACAAAGATGCGATCCGGGTGGAGTATTGACTCTGAACACGAATTACTAATTTACTACAAACTACATGTCCGTAGCAGCAGTAGCACCAGCAGAGAAGCAAGCGGCGAAGCTCATGAATCACAGGTGGAAAATTTCAAATAACTTGATAGTGACACCATACTGCATTGCTTCAGCAAGATGGTCATAGTAGCGGTAAGCAATATAAGCATATCAGCAGGGATTGCAGCAATTGCTTTGTATGATGATCTCCACACGCAGGATCCTGAGCGCACAGCGTACATAGCGTGATGAACCATTCACGAGGGGACAACCGACATACCCAAATTGGTTCAACGTGGAAAAGTGACTCGCATCCGAAATCTCCTTAAATCCGCGACTCGAGAGCGAACGGTCAAGACTCTAAGACTCTCGGGTTCCAGGTATGAAGGTCCAGAGGCTAGGCGACCAGCGACATACCCAAAGGAGGCATCGGGCTTATCAAAATTAGATTAATAATTGATTGCGTCCAAGCAAAGTCGGGGACCACCGTCTGATGCCTGCATGGGCCGATATCACTCTACAGACCCGACAGTCTGGATGAGGGTGTGATAGTTGAGCGTTAGCAGCTTTCGCGGACGAAACCTTGCGATTGAGCGGGCAGGACGGTCAGTATTTATGAGCACGAAGTGACGAAAGTAGTAACATAGCGCGGGAGTGGATTATGGATCTGCAGGATAAGACGATCAAACCAGAAATTTATATCGAGTGTCTTTGATACTCCCGTAGTTGATTCCAGGCATTTTAGAAATGGGCCAAGAAGTGAAAAAAACTTCAAGCCAACGCACCTAAGACAGCAGAATCGCATCTCATCACATTGGCATGACTGTCGATCGAAACGGCGGTCCGTGAAGAGGTGGAGTGGGATGGTCTGCTAGCAAAGTTACTAGCGGATTACGCTCTCTCAGAAATTTTCGCTAAACCGGAAAAAGACTATGAATGTATTCTGGAATACATTATTCGATGTACTCCGTATGTTTGTAAGATCTGTGGCCCTGCCTGGATATACCAGATAACCAGAGTGCTATCTCGTAAGCTGTAACGGCCTCTACTTCCGAATAGTCATTGGAGCTCGGAAGGTCCAAGCACGGACAATTTCATTTGATTAAGAGGACAGAGTGCTGATCCGGATTGTCTGCGCCGCAGTTTATAAGCATCAGGCACCAGGACCACTAAGTGGCTAAATTTAATATCGTTGAGATTGTCCGTAGCCTCGTCTGGCTAGTTGACCAACACTACTCACCAACGACAAAGATCTGGAACAATCTTCTGTTTGACAGGACAGGGATGCTTTGTGACAGTGGCAGGGTCACTACGCCTATCTCGACTCTCAAGGGAAGCCTCTTAAATTGCGGCACAGTCGACAAACATGGGTACAGAGTATCCCAACCAAGTAGGTTTCTGGACTCTGTTAGTTGGCCCCACGTGTTGGGTGCAGGGGTCAGAAACGACTTACGAGGCAGATCGTTCTTCGAGTCCTTTTCCCCTCTTGAATTCAAATAATAACAAGACGAATTATAGTCTGGTCTAACAACCGGCCCCGAATCCCCGAGCCTCTGTTTCAGAGCATTTACCGGAAGAAGGCAATGGAGGCCATATTTAGATAGATGGAGAACCTGGGGAGTTGGGACATTTGGAGCTTCACCAATCGTCAGCCAATCTGATTTGCTTTAAATCAACGGGAAACCTGACGAATACTTCGAATATCGCGCAGACTCATGGAGACGGACGGCCTGAAGCGCTGAGGGAAGAAAATCAGCCAGGAGTATTCGCTCCTTCAACAACCTGGTGAGAAGATCCGAAGAGTAGTTGGTCAAGCCAAGCTACGTTCAAAATCCTGCCACCGTCGGTGCAAAAAATTGCACTAGGTCCTGAGCCTTGACGGACAGAGAGAATAACACGAGACTGCATTCTCCGTTTCGGGTCTGGTCAACTCGAGCGGCTTGACACAAGGCTGACTTAAAGATGGTGGTTTCAAAGTACGCCCATGCTGCTCCAGCCTTGACCAGGCGGACTTTTGATGACGTCCATTATCCTATTTGGCGTTAGCATTAAGTTCATCAGACATCTTTGTCCCACATATTCAGGCTGTCCGGGATAGAACCAAGGGTAGCCACCTCCGTCACAACATGGCCACCTCGGGGAGGGAGAGAACCGGGAATATTCAAGGGCAAGCTGACGGTGACAAATGCCTTCTACTCCGTAGAGGAAGTAGACTCCTGGAAATTCCGTCACTTCTTCGACAGGAGGTGGAGGAATGACTGTGTCCTCCCGTACATGCCTTAGTGCAAATCGCAGCTCCATCAGTCAGGCATTTTGTTTTTCGGGGTAGGACAAAGTCTTCAAGTATGCCTTGAGAGCTGCTCCTCAGGAACATAGGTTAGGAATGAGCTTGAAGATGGAATGGACGTAGGGAGGCTCGTGCAAGGATTTTGTACAGTCAACTTCGGAGACTCTATATCATAGAATATTCATACTTCAAAGTGACAGGAGTAAGGTGTCACTGGAATCTTCATTCTTCAAGGCAAACGGCACGAGCCTAACTCTATCTGTACGGATAACTTTTCTCACCCCATCTAACTGGTTGCCCTTTCCAGCCTTTCTTGACCTCCTTACATCACCTCGTGAAAGACAGGGGCTATAAACATTGCAGAGGAATGTGGCATGCATGCTTCCTCTCTCTTCTCAATCGCCGGAAACTAGCACCGAAGATTCCTCTTCCCTCTGGAAGTACGTACTTAGATACTCCGTAGTTCAATAATCACAATCTACTGAACATTCTGCAGTCTGCATTCTGCTGGGGCTCTGATAACTGACAAACCTGCCGACGATCCATGATCCCTCAATAATGGCGCGGAAGTGCTTCCGTAGTACCATTACACGGACAACGAACCTTCTTTGGTTCACGCTTTGTGGAACAAGTCCACATAGTAAGGACTACGGAGCAGGGCAATTGGCGTTCCAAATATTGCTCCGTAGATAGTCGCTGCTAGTTAGCCCCCCGGAGCTCGCTAGTACCGTATCTATCTCCTTAGTCGGGGCCCATTGAACTCTGAAGGGGCCTCCCGTCGGTTCCGTGTCGGGAACCTGATCATAGCTCTTGAGGAGCACTTTTCTGCTAATTTGACAAATAACGTACGGAGTGCAGTAAATTGCGTTCTCCAAGCTAGGTCCAATTCGGACATCCAGAATTGCGAATGAAAGGGGGTGATCCCGGTACGGGGCTTGCAGGCTGGTGCGCACAGAGCACACAGGGCGATGCTTGGCTGAACTCGTCGCCCAGACTTAGCTTCTGGAATCCATCCCTGGATACGTCAGAATGAGATTAACAGAGCACGGAGCACGGAGTAGTAGTACAAAGGGCAAAAGTACTGGTAGTGCGAGTCAAGGCTCAAATCTCAGTCAGGACTATCCGAATGTATTATTACCGGGACGCGCTCCATGCTCTGCGTTGTGGTAGACGTCGATCAATTGCGGACCGTTGTGTAGCAATTTCAATATTGACCGAGCATGCATACTTCGTACAGCTGTTTATGCTCATCCAACAAGATGCCAAGCTTAAGTAAGGGGCTTTGTGCAAGTGCTGGGCATGACCATCTGTCCAGCGCTCGGAGCCCTTGGAGGTCTGCAGTATCTTTGTTTTGCTGCTGTCTGGTATTCAATCGTCATCTGAATGTGCACGTATTCAATCCTTCTCGCAATGATCAGGCCTAAGCGTCGAAGCGAGTTTCTTCCTGAAGTGATATTGACCAAAAAGAGTAATTGCAGAGGTGAATCTCTGGACACTTGGGGTTCATACAGCTTCACGGAGTAGACTCGACTGATACCGGCATACACAGGCGGTACTCCGAGAGAGTCCGACACTAGTCACATAAGAAGGGGAAATAGCTTGTCTTCCGGTTAATATTACGCTCAGCATTCCTGGAATCTTCAAATCAGTCTATCCTCCTTTCATATTCCATATTAGGCAGTCAGTTTCTCTCCTTTGTACCAATCACATTCTTCAATAATGTAGCTAGGTAGGTAGACAACACAAGTACCATAATATATTCGTCGAGCTGTTAGCGGAGGCTAGCGGTGCTGGCGTACTGCACTAATTCCATGGAAATCAGAATTAACGATCCTGTCTGTGTGCCAGCATTGGAGCCTCGAAGCGGACCTTAACATAGCTCCGACACCGTTCTTCCCAGCCTTGAGCCTCAGGGTGGATCACCTCTGTCTTCATGCCCTGACTTTTGAGCTACTTGCTGAAGTCGGCCAGCCACTGAGTGGTTCAAACCGACGATGTCACTCTAATCTCGGTTCTTCTATTATCTCCGGATATGAGACTGCCTACAGTAGCACTTCGTGCCTAACTACTTATTCCCACGATAGCAGTCCCTAATTGGAGGAAAAATAGACCTTCGAGCCAATTGCATTTTACGAAACCCTTAAAAAAACAGCAATATGCATTGACACCAGTCAGTGTCTACCTCGCCTGACCTCTGTTTGTCTCCTACTTACGTCAACACGCTGTCCTGCCCAGAGTCATGATAGGCCTTTGCTAAGACATTTAGCCTGAGCGAGGTCGAATCACATTCTGGAATAGGTAAATGAAGCCACGCGGACTTCCACGTCAATACTCCTCTCCCCTCACGTGACTGAGAACGTCTGCGGGTATGCGTGAGACAACCTTTGACGGAAAGGTCGAAGCTCGAGAGAACAGGGGGCCCCTAGTCGAGGGGATCGATAACGTTGCTATGCCGTTAATCTAGTGGTAGTCACAGTCACAGTTGAGCCACTTGTCTAGTTGACTACCTAGCACCTCCGTAAAGTGCGTACTTGGCGAAACTGAGAGTTCTTGAAAACGGGACGGGATCGACCCTTTTAGACTTGTTCTGTTGGCTTGATAACTGATCTACCTCGTGTGAGTGTGGTGGATCAATCACAAAAAGCCTATGATCGACAGTAGATGCGCTCATCCCGTCTTCTCTATCCCATCAGCTTTGGCAAGGAGAAAAGGAAACAATCTCCTCGGGACATTTCTCTCTTCACAGGCAAAAAGGGCTTGCTGTGCTGTGCTGTGAGACATCATGTGGTCAAGGCGTACATATTCACCAGGGGAGGCTGGAATACTAGGCTGGAGATGAGCTGTCTTTGGCTGCTTGAGTGTGATTAGAGTATCGATATTCACCAGGATAGCTAGACTGGTTGATTTGCATATTAAAGTGGCAAGTTATGTAACTATTAGTTATTAGCAATGTTTATTTGTTCTTAGCTTATGCAAGTTGACTGTGCCGCAATTTCCAACAGCCAGCCACTCATTAACGATATATGGTACCTTACCATTAGGGCATTACTAATGCTAAATCATGAAGCAAAGGGGGTCATGAGTCATGCTGCTTATCTATGCCCTCCTCAGTATGAAGTGAATCATAATGATCGCACTGCAAGTAACGAGCGTACCTATCAAGACGAGTCATTCTGTAGTGTCGAGGTCACTAACGCCTGTCATTAACATGTGCTAAGGACTTGTGGACGTCTGAGCCGGAGATGGGCACAGTTTTGGATGAAAGAAAAGTACTTAATTAGCAGTTGACAAGAAGAGGAATGATTATCGGGACGATGATGCCAACATGATGGAATTCTCAAACCATGCAGTTCTGTCACCTGCAGATACATACGGCAGGCCAAAAAGGCAATATCAAAACAGCTGACGTCTCCTTTTTTCTGCTACACCTCCACGACTGTCTTCGTCAAGTAGAAGCCAATCATCAAGCGCTCGGCTACACCATGGAGCAAGAATGGCGGTGCTGAATCAAAACTAATGTTGAAATCCTTCAGCAGGTTTGAAGGGGTAGGCCTGACAAATGGGGTATGGAGATGCTGGAGAGTCGTGTTGGTCTTTTTCCCTTTGAGATTGGTCTCCATCCAATAACTGGGGTGATTGCTTGTTTGTATATTTCAATTTTACGTACATGAACGTCCCAACTGAGTGACTGAGTCGATGTTTGCTCTAGCATGGGGAAACTCGGTATAATGATATTTAACTCATTACTCGCGTTAAAATTCAGTTATTACATGCCTCTCTAGAGTATTCTGGAATATCATTCAAGGTTTTGGTGTCTGTGGCACCATTTATGGCTGATACCTACGGTATCAATTGTCATACATCATGAAACTTTCACTTGAGGAAGCCCCTTCGATTACTCCGGATTGACCCGTGCCGAACACCGATTCCCTTTCATGCTGCCAATCTGCATCAGTCTCAAACCATAATACGGAGAAACCCTTCAGACTAAGGTCCGGAGTGCAGTGGGCCTAACATAATGAAATCATTCAAGTGGCACGCCTGTCAGCCTGAAGGATGACGATTTCTGGATTTTCCTAGGAATCTGACTTTTGACAGGCTCAAAGTATGGTGCTAGTGGATCCCCTTGACAAATACCTCTACTCTGTAGATTAAGCGATCTTGGAGCTTTGGGGGCTGTTTTGACTTTCAGTCTATCCGTGACTTTTTCGGTCAGTCATTTTATCGATGCTTCTTTGCGGCCTCGGAGTGGACGAGACCAACAAGTCGGATCCGAAACCTGGAGCGTAATTTGCGGACATCGCAGCCTTGTGACATCTCGGCTGCGGGAAGCAATCTGGAAGCAAACCTAGCTACAAATCTGGAAAGAGATAATGATTGCGCAACGTTGGGAAGCAGGTGAATGTATTTTACCAATAATTCTCCTTCCCTGCTTAGATCGTCTCATAACTGCATAGATGAGTTGGCAGTTTCTGCAGATTTGTATCTGGCCTGCGTGGTTTCTCTATATATGCATGTATGTGTGACCTAGTCTCATTGGAGTGTGACCTGAACAGAAATTTGAACCTTGCCTGATCAACTGAAGACCTGCAGGGCCACCTGTAAGTATGAATTGGCTTGTTTTTCCTTTCTCCCTCGTCGTATTATCTACTCTGAGTAAATCCTTAACTTACAGACCCACTCAAATCGCGTGCTGCTGTCAAGTGTCAAATTACAAAGCCCCGAACTTGAAGCCAAGTAGGTAAGCCTGGGGCCAGTACGTACAGCTATAACGAGTAAGAACCTAGCTCTGACTGTCGCCTGTCCTTCAGCAACCGGTCTGTGTAATCTGAGACCGAAAGAGCTAGACGGCATAGAAGGCTTCTTCTGATTGGTTCATTTGTCCCAGTACCACGGTTCACCATGCAAAGCCACTGCAGGTTGGACTGTTGATTTTACGCTTCCGCATCCAATAAACACAGTTTATTTCGGCCGTTTCTGTTGGTTTTCTTCTCTCCTACTCTGTAACCCCCTCCATGTACTTTGTACCAGGCTATCAGTACTCTAGGTGTCTGGCTTACGAGTCGGCCTACACAGCTGTTGTGCTCGAAGAGGACCTGCAATGATCCTTTCCTTCACATTCTTATTGCATTGAGGCGATTTGGAAGGATTCTTCAGGCCAGCGGGGACTGACAAGAAGGATCGATTTCTCGGCAATGGCCCGTTAACGAGTCAATGACACATAGCCAGCCTGGTGTTTGCTAGGACCTGGGTATGAATCAAGAGTCGAGACTCAACTGAATCAATTTATCATCTCGAGATTCAATCTCTGTCGATATTAGAAGTTTATCTACTTTTGGAATATGGAGAGTCGGTGGGGCCTGGTGGGTCTCACTGCTCTGTTAAGTCTGTTCCCACACTGCGCGCCGTCCGCGGAGTAGATGCGGAAGCTGGAAGTTGCCAATGGATAGGTTTCCAGATTTCGACTTTGTAAATACGAAGTAGCGAATGGAGATGAAAGGAAGCGAAAAACTGGATTTCAGTGAACTTGTTGGCAAAATAATACACTTCGCCGACCTCATCCAAGCTCCACATCCTGTGATAAATCTCGTTACCGTTTACTGACCTTGGCATCGTCTGATGTTCCAGAGCCCACTTCGAAGATCGAACCCCTGCAAAAGGTTTGTTTCGGCGACCACAGGTGGTCAGTGAGGTACTGTTAGTATTGCAGCCATCATGCTAGTCAGCTTCCTTGGGGCCTGAGAAATGAGGACCTATCAGCTCCGGGAAATTGAACCTTCTCATGTAGTGGCAGGGCTGCAGACTGTGTGTGTGTGTGTATGTGTTACGCCGCAATTTCTTCCTGTGTCATTGGCTGGTTCGGGTATGTCTCTCCGTAGGCTGTCTTCAAGTTGGCTGCATTTTTTTATTTTTATTTTATTCTATTCTTTATTTTTCTTTTTTCTTTTTTACCCCTCCTAATTTTTTGTTCACACTAGTCTCTTTTATCCTTTGCTGACTCTTATTTTTGGCTCCCCTCGAACGGCTTGGTTCGGTCGAAACTACCTAAGCACATTATTATGTACATGGAAACAGTCAACCTTCAATGCTCGTGAATCTTCTAAAGCTCCAGAATAATACCTTCAAAATCATGTTTTGATTTTTATTTTTTCATCATCACCAGCCAATCAACACTCGCTCTGGCATAGGAATATAATTGGACTGGAAAAAGGAGACTGGCATACTCCACCTCATTCCGTTCTCCAGCGTCGATCGAAGAGACTACAGACTCGAGACTACAGAGTACATACTGAAGTTGACTTTTCTTCATGCAATAATAAGACCTTAGTGTCGAGGAAGAAGCTATCTGACCTCTATACGAGCAGCTATCTTAGACAGGATCCACAATTGATATTCAGTGAAGAATCCGTACTTCCTATTTTTTACTGAGAGCTAAACAGCACATCAACGAGGCTGACAGCACAACCAAACTATTCCCATACTGATCATCTCTCTTCATTACAAATTATATCCTTCTTCCCCTTGACAGTTTTGGCTTTTGCCCCGCGTGTGGCCAAAACCTCCGTTTGGATGATTGTGTCATCTGTCTCAAACACCAGGGTTCATATAGCTGCCCCATCCAGGCCCTGACCCATATTAAGCTTGTCAATATAGCCGCGAAAGAGAGCAGCTTTGTTTACCCATTCGAGGTTGGCTCCTTTCTGTCTATCATCAGAAGCAGATCGTCGTCACATCCGAGGGTGTAACTTCGTTTCGTTGTTGACTTCTTTGTTGCGGCTCTCCACCGTACAGTAGTAAGTACTCGTCTATGCTTCGGATATCCTTACCAAAGGAGTAAATGTGCTAGACCTGCTCTTCTTCTCTCATTTTGCTGCTGTTAAAAACCAGGAAAAAAAGGGAAATAAAATAAAATAAAATAAATCAAGGGAGACCATTCTGAAAAGGAAAGAGTCGAAAAAGAAAAATAAACGAGGAGGGAGAAAAAAAAATAAGGAATCATAAAGTACCCCAATCCGCCAGTGACAATAATAATCATTCCTGCACGACTTTCTACCAACGTGACCCTGTCTCTCATAGGATTGAGATCTCCACTCTTTCCTACCTGTTGTTTAACATCTAATCTGTCGAAGTACTACTATCTGCATCTGAACTTTGCTGTTTTGTGGAGGTTGTGGCAAAATTCTTCTTCTTCCTTCCGCATCTTCAAGCCCGATATCCTTGCATGAAGGGGAGTGCAAGAAAGGGACAGACATTCAGACATTCACACATACGTACATACCATACATACCTCATAGAGGAGGGGCTACGGTGATATTATACCCATTGTTCAACTCTTCGTGTCTGTGTCTGGCACATTCCAAGGTCCCAATTTTATTTCAAGCGTCTCTTTTCCCTCGTTACAACACCATCACACCACCACCACTACCAACACTTCTGCCTGCATCTGTTTAATTTCGACTTTGCCCCCTGTTCTGGCGCTACGCATCACTCCGACAAGGACCGTCCATCCAGCACCATCACGTACCCGCCGTAGGAAACCACCCTCTCCACGGCCGGACACTACAGGGGCGCAGTCGGGGTCTCTTACAGGCCGGTGTGTTCCAAGGACTCGGTACGCTGCATGGGTTAGGAACGACTAACCCGACACTTGGCAGCCAGTACCCTCATTTAAGAGTCCAACCAGGAGACTCATCTGCTGTTGGGGATGCTCTGAGAAGAAAAAATATTGTTCGCAATATTACTTCTCTTGTCGCCCATCCTTCTTTGTGTCCTCCCTGGCTGTGTTCGACTTCGCAACTCCCAGGCAGTTTCCCTTAAAATAAAAAAAAGGCGCCAAACTGCATAGTGGCTGAGAGACATATACCAGAGGCCTCACAGTCTGTCTCTATCAGCCTTGTGTATTCAGTGCCTGAGGTTCTCAGATACTGAACCCAACAACCAACACATCGTCCCACCTCATCTATTCCGTCCGTTTTAAGAGGAGAAAGGTGCCATCACCTGCATCTTGATCACCTCCAACCTTGCTGCCATCGGCGGTTGTCTCCTCGCAAATACTGTTATTCTTCTCTTTGCCCCCTCACCTACAACCACAATCATCACTCCTCAGACGCAAGCATTCTCCACCAGACGAAATGGATTCGCGAACTAGCTACCTGCCCTCGTCTCGCCAGAGTCGAATGGCCATCGATTCCTTGTTGAATCCATCGGCCGACAACGACCCAACGGACGACCGGCTACACCATTCATTCTCAAGCCAGCAATACTCGCCACACTACCCTCCAAGTCCCAACCGCTACTACTACTCCCATTATGGGGAGAGCCACGCCTATCCGGACACCCCGGGCTCGTCTCAGGACCAAATGTTTTTGTCGTATCGGCCTAGATCGGCCGAGTCTTCACCAGATCCTTATTCTCGGGACCGGTACGACTCCGTCTCCAGCAGTTCCAGCAATGCCGCCGAACGGCGTCGGCCTCCCCGGCCCAAGTACGAAGAAGAAGAGATGTACTTCATCTGGTACCACCGTGTCGACCTCTGCCAGGAGTGGAAGGAGGTGCGCGAGAACTTCAACCGCCAATTTCCCAACCGCCAACGGCGCGGGTTTCAGGGAATCCAGTGCAAGTTCTACAGATTCATCAAGGAGAAGAAATGTCCCACGCTGCGCGAGCAGCGGAGAATGCGGGACGGCGAGTTCCTACGAGAGGGTTCGACCATGATTGACTCGGGAGCTCCACGATTTGGAGTTGTGGAATGGGCCCAAGTGTGGTATCCATGGATGCGAGAACCAAAGGAGCAAGTGCTTGGTCGGCGGATATCCGCATAACCATTTGTCTTTGTTTCAACTTCGCTTTGCAAATTTTCTTTTTTCTTATTTTTCCTTTTCGGTTTCTTTCTTTTTTACGGCCGCGCACCACACGCAAGATACCTCTGAAGTTTATTCTCTTTCTACATGTGGAGGTTTCCGTCATGGTTCCTGTTTCCCTTCTCTTTCACCGTGTGTTTCTCCAAGATTCAAGAGCATGGTCATGCCGTTAATGGTTGGGAGGCTTTCTGGATTAGCACTGCATTCTAATAGCTCGCTGTCCTGACAGCTGGAGCTTTTCGATGATGGCTTAAAATTATAATACATCATCCCATTTCAATACGTATGGCTCATTTCAGTACGATACAATACAGTACAGTACGTAATTTCACCCAGTCCTGCCAGGTACTAAAATCGTCCACCATAACAGCCGTATCCAAACAAGCAGCCGTTAAGATGATCATAATTCTAGTAAAATGCAGAGCATTGATCCCGTTCTTATCCTCTGTCCTATGCAGACCACTTCAATGCCAGACTGCGAGCCTTCTGCAAGCTCACCCGGATAACCACCTCAATTCCAACCCCAACTAAGGCAAAGGCACCGTAGACTACGTAGTAGCTGATACTGACAGCACCGGTTAGAACCGAGATGGCCACAACTCATACTCTAACGGAATGTGAGATGCAATGGTACGATGTTACGATGTACGATGTTTGAATTTGGTCGAATTCGCAATCCGCTTGACATGACATGACATTATCATAATGAGGAACCCCGCATCTGGGTCCCATACTCTATCTACCTCGTATTTGAATGGCCAGAGGCTGTGACGTTGACGTTGGCGTTGTTGGGTGCTGATACTGATGCGCCGTCGTGGAGATTGTTGTTTCGGGGTGATTGATCAGCTTCGGGATTATCTTTGCTAATTGCCGGTTGTCACTTGCTCATGGGCTAGATACGTGCTTGGCTGAAGAGAAGTGGGGGCCTGTGTACTGGCTGGCTGGCTGGCAGGCTGGCACTGACGCTACGCTACGCTACGGTGATGCTCATGCTCACTCTGATGGTCATGTTGATGCTGATGCTCGTGCAGATACGATAGTAATGATTTGTTTTCTTTACAGTTTTGGATTTGGGTTTTTCCCGAGGTCACCGGGTCTTGGTATTTGGGGGCTATTTTCGGTGTAAATTGACAATGAAGAGGATGATCGTTATCTTGACCTGACAGATTGCGTTCCCGGACACCAAGCAAGCAAGACTTCTTGAAATCGACTGGAAGCTGCAGAATGCAGCCACCCGATTCTGGGAGGGCGTCACTTGTCAGAATGGCTACCAACGTCGCATTCGATCGTGATTGGGACTGTCGCCGTCTAGGCTGTCCTCATCAGAATCCACGTGCGAGTCGAGCCCGAATCCAAATCCAACTCCAACCCGGCCTGCGCGCCGCCCCTCATTTGCTGAATCCGCAGAGTCGAATTCCTCGTCGTCAGACGCGCCATGAGTTCGATATTTGTGGTAGATGGCTGTGGCGTCGTCCTCTTCATCGTCCCACGACAGATCCTCGTCCGGATAGTCGTTTGCGGGGTTGTTTTCGGCTGTATGCATCAAGATGGGTTAGCACAGTGAATGCAGAGAGGTTGGGTTGGAGAGGTTGATTGACTAAACATACCATTCGAATCTGCGTCCTCGCTATCCCACTCCTCGTCTTCGTCGTCCTCTGCAAAGTGTTCCCAGTACTCTTCGTCCTCTTGCGTAATGACAATGACTCCAATATCCTGACGAGTGGTGTCAATCCCATTCTGTTGCAACCACTTTTCGTGGGCCGTTTCCAAGTCGGCCAGCGGGTTCGTAAGTAGCGTCCCTTCTGGCAGTGGTCGTCGAATGTAAGTATCGTAGACATACTCGCCGTCACTGTCGTCCTCCTCGTGCACCATAGCTTCTACCGGAGGCCGGACGTCGGGAACTGCAGGAACGCTCGTTTCTCGCGGTGCCGTCCCTCGAGGTTTATTGGGTGTGCGCGGCTGGTACTTCAATGGAGGCTTGGGAATGATGGGACGAGCTGTCGTCTGCGCTACCGGCTGCTGCACCGACGGTTCCGTCTCCATACCTCCCTCCAGCTCAAGCGCAATCTGCTCAAACTCGCGAGCCAGCCGTTCCGACTCATCCTCCCAGTTACTCTTACGAGCATGCGCCTCCTTCTCCAGCACCTGCGTGATGTGCTCCTTCGCAGCGGAGATGGCAGTCTTCCGCTCCTCTCTCCATTTCCTCTCCGCCTGATTGACCACCGGCCGTTTCCTAGGCCGCGCACGCTCCGGCTCCAGCTCCAGCTCCGGGACACTCACTCCGCGGACCTCTCCCTCCGCCGTCGCAGCCTGCGCCGCCGCATCGGCCACCAACGACGCCTGCCTCGAATGCGGAGTCCGCCGTAACTTCTCCACCAGCACCGCGACCGCCCCGTCCCCTCGCCGCTTCTGCACGCCGCCAGCCGCGCTCCGCAGAACATTCACAGGCGTATTGGACCTGGAAATCTGGAACCGACGAACAGAGCGCGGCGACGCGGAAACTGGACTCTCCCTCCCGCTCGACGCAGAAGACTCTCGCGCCCCGTCAACAGCAGTAGAACTTACCAGATCCACACCCGCCGCCCCAGACGAGGAGTGAAGTGCGCGGTGGAGCTTCTCCTCCGCTGCCTTGCGCACAGCAGCGAGGCGCTGCTCCTCCCGAAACTCAGCCCCAGGGGAAGTAGCTCGAACCAGAGGCACGGTCGCGCCGACGCCCGCCCCTGGACTCGAGGGCTGAGCAGCACCTCTGGAAGCTGGAAACGCAGAGCTACTCACTGACCTCGGAGTGAGGAGTGTGCGAGACGGTGCAGCCAGGGACGCAGGGCTCGAGGAGCCGCTGTCCCGAGCATTGCAACTAACATGTACCCGCTGGAAGACAAAGTCCGTAAAACGCCGCTTGGTCTGGTGGAGTTCAGACTGGATATCTGTAGTTTCGTGTTAGCCGAGTTATATTATAGACCAGGACTCCATATGAGAATTTAGTAGTGTGTGGGCATGTGACGCCGTACAAGGCCGTGGGGCGACCCAAAGTCAGGGAGCTTTTTCTTACACAATGTGTCCACCGGTTCTTCTTCGCGGCGGCGCTTGATGTTGATCTGCTCTGGAGGTAAGGCCATCCTGGAGCCGTGGAAGTTTCCACAAGAGCCAAAAGTAGGATTGATGAGTTGAACAAGATTGATGACGGGGAAGAAATACAAAGACTGATGGGATCGCTCTTCAGCTTGAGCTTCATGGATCGTGCCAAACGCGGATTAGCGTCGATTCAGGCGGAGTTGAGCTCACGTGATATCCAGCATCGTTTGATGTCTCCCTACTTAAGACGTGCTGGATCTGTATGACTAGCCTGAAGGTGACATTCATGTCTAAGCTTATTGCTTTTACTGAGACAACCATTCATTTGATTTCATTTTTGTTTATTCTTGTCCCATATCCTTCATCATCCAATGGCTTGCAATCGCCCCTCGCCATCGTGGAGACATGACGTCCACAGCTATATAACCCTTGTCCGTATCCAACATGCAACGTGGGTGAGCCGTATGCTCAGCTTGAATTCGTTGAAGTGGCACCAAGAATGCAAATAAGGGGAATGAAACGTCCAAGGACAAGCCAGAGCCGAACCAGTCCAGGGTATCAGCCGACGTCTCATCCCACTCTCTCATAGCGCACTGAAAGTCAGCGGCCGGGAACGGCTCAAAAAGGTGAGAAACACAATAAAAAGACAGAGGTAGAAGACAGATATTAAGAAGATCCTGCCCAGATAGCAATACAAGTGATGATATCAAGAAGGTATTAAAATGTGATAAGAGGGCATGGCTGAGAAGAGGAGAAAATATTTGAACAGAATAATCAAAGGTGATGCAACCATGCAATTAACCAAACCAATACAGAGAAGGAAGCGCAATGTTGACGATGGAGAATGTAAGGAAAAAGTTTTGTGTAGAACGACACTCATAGAACTGAACAGCGGGATGGATCACTCAGATACGAGGAAGACAATTATTTTGCACCGATTTCCTCTTCAGCCCAGCCGGGCAGAGAAGACTCGTTTTGAATAGCCAGCCCAAATCCCGCGTGATTCAGTCCTCCCAGGGCCGAGGAGAAGCTGGAGAAACTTGCTTGGGGCTGGTGAGCGACACCTGAGCGGCCATGGCCGGGCTGGCTCGAGACAGGGCCAAAGGGCTCCTGGGAAAACGAGGGTAAGCTCACGGTGCGAGAATGCTGCGCACGAGGCACACTCAAACTGCTGGTGCTGGCGGTTGCGTGATGACTTGGCCCGGAGGAGCCATTGGTCACGTTCAAATAACCACTCGAGGGCTTGTGTTGGTGCATGGGGGCCTCGATGCTTCCGTTCGTGAGGTCGCTGCTGCTGGTAGCGTTGTAGTACGACTGTTGTTGGGCCTGGGGTTGCGATTGCGATTGAAGGGCGGCCAGAGCCATCGGGTCATTCAGTCGGTTCTCCTGCTCCTGAGCCTGCTGCTGAGCGGACATTTGGTTCAGATACATAGTCAGCGGGTTGTTGGCGCCCACGTTCAGGATACCGGATGGCGAGGACACGGTTTGCAGAGGGTGACGGTTCTGCTGGTGTCCGTTCTGAGAGCCAGTCGAGCCGGGAGCAGGTGACAGAGCATGGCGGGTGGGACTCGACTGGGAGCCAGATTGGCTCAGATTTGGTTGAAAGCCGTTAAGTACAGGAGGCGGAGACTGCGCTCCCTCGAGACCAGCTCCGTTCCGGCTATGCTGTCCACCATTGCCAGTCTGACGCGGGGGGTTGCCGCAGCGATCCTTGCCAAAGTTGATCTTGAATCGCTTGTACTCCTCGCGGTTGCGCATCCCCTCAATTGCTTTAATCGCATTGGCAATGTTGGTAAAGTTGACAAAAGCGCAGCTCTTCTCCCGCAACGTGTTCACCAACTCAATCTCGCCGTACTCGGAAAAGTCCTGGCGGAGGCGTTCCTCTGTCCACGTCTCGTCGAGGTTGCCGACATAAACATTGCGGGAAGCCCCGCCACTCACTGCCAGTGCAATGGCGGGAGGTAGAGGGCCAGAATGCTTGCCCCAGCCAATCTTCAAACGACGGTTGTGGATCATCAGACCCTGTAGGTTGCTTAGCGCGTAGAAGGAGGCAGCAGAGGTTGGATCGATGAAAGTCACGAAGCAGATGTGCTTGTCGGGGATGTATCGGATATGGTGCAGCAGTCCGCCCCGGACCACGTTGCAAATCTCCTCGATGGTGGTTTCTGGGTGGATGTTGCCTAAGTAGATGGTCCGGTTCCCCAAATTGTTGACGCCTCCGGCTGAGGTAGCCACGGCAGCCGCAGCGACGGACTGCTGAGCGAGAGCGTTGGTGATCAGATCGCGGTCTGCGGAGTTCAGAATATGCGCATAGCCGGGCGCGATACCCAAGAATTGCGCCGCATTTTGCTGTTGTGTCTTGGACACGTACGCACAGCGATCCTTACCATAGAAGACGCGTCTCGGCGCCTGCCATTTGGCTTCTTGGGGTAACTGGGAAACGGCCTTGATTGCGTTGCTGATCGACAAAAAGTGTACAAACCCAATTGCTTTTTCCCTCACGATCTTGACGGTGTCAATCGGCCCGAATTTACCGAGTTCCTCGCGCAGCTCATCTTCCGTCAACTCTTCGGGAAGGTTGCCCAGATATACATTGCGCGAGGCACCCGATTGCTGAACCGCCAGCGCGACCGAGGTTGGGACCTGGGACGGCTTGCCCCATCCCACCTTTATGTCGTTGCCCTTGATGGCCAGCTTCTTCAGGATAGCATCCGAATGAAAGTGGGTCGCCGAGTTGCTGTCCAGGAAGGAGATAAAGGCACAGTTCTTGTCTGGAAGCAAGCGAACCGACTCAATCTGTCCACTACGTACATGGTTGAGAATCTCCTCCGCGGAGGTTTCTGCAGGAATGTTGCCCAGGTACACGGTCCGGCTCGTGCCTGAGAGGAGGCCAGGGGTTACGGCCGCTGCGGGACTTCCAAATGCCGCATTACCAAGGCCTCCCAGACCACCAATTGGAGATTGCGGGCCGTTCAACAAGTGAGAGTTCCCCAAGCCGTCGGTTGACATCATTCCCGAATACAAACCGGCGTTCGGTGTGGCCTGTGTTGGGCTTCCCAACTGGGTTTGATGATTCTGTGCATGTGCAGAGGCATTGGCTTGGGAGAAACCACCGAAATTAGCGAACTGCGGCGAAGCGAAGGCGGAGGGAGTCCCAGGCTGGAATGGACTGCCAAGCAGAAGCTGGGAAGGGAGGAGAGGCGTGAAGTTCATGTCGAATGCCGTGCCGGAGTTTGCCATGCTGTCCGAGAGGTTCGAGGCCGGATTAGAGGTATTGATGTGAGGGATGTTGGGACGACGAGCGTTCCGATCCGCGAAACCCTGTACTGGGATATTGGAATTGTACGCGCCGTGGGAGAACCCGGTATTGTCCGCGTTCAGGGAAGAGAATTTGGAATGCATCAAGCGGTTGGAGATACTCGAGGCATCGGCGGTTTGCATGGCGAGGAGAAACGATATAGACACGGGTGATTGCCCCTAAACAAAGTGGTAGGAGGGGTTCGATTTGCTTGAAGCGGCCAATATCACCAGACCAGGGCAAAAGAGGATTAGAACCGAGCGATATTAATGATCAGAGGCCGTAGAAAGCCACCGGCCTGAGGATCAGCCCCGTTAAGAAAAGGGGCAATGGGAATTGAGAAGGGAAGAAGAATAGAAGTTAAAGGTGGAAAGCGAATATGATTCAACGAAAAGAAGAAATCAAGTGATCGTTATCCAGAAGCAAAAGACAAAAAAATCCAACCAAGAAAGGGAGAAAAGACCAAGAATCTCCAACGGAGACGTGTTGAGAAGGGATTTCAATGGTCAATTGGAATGTGCATGGATTGGCAGCAGAGAATGAATGCCGCAATAACAAAAAGCCAAGAAGGGGGAATGGGATATCAAGAGAAATTAGTTTAGTACAAGAAGAGAATAGTGAGAAATGGAGAAGAGAAAGAAGAAGAGTAACTGACGAAGCAGATACTCCTAGTAAGTCTGGATGGAGCAAAAGAAGTAGAAGGGAAAGAAAAAAGGAGTATCTAGTTTAGATAGTAGATAGGGGATGAGGGAAAAAACCAAAGCGATACGGAGGAGTGACTTTCGTGAGGGCGGAGAGAAAAGGAGAGTGAGAGTACCTAGGTCTCTGCTCCCGTAGCTAGTTGGTCTAAAGCTAGTAGTAGTAGTCTGGAGTATGGAGTAAGGTAGTTCACTAGACTGTTTTAAGGTAGCATTCAAGGGAAATAATTAGTCCATCTTTTGTATATGACTAAAAACAAAGTGGGTATGAGGATGTTTGAACGCTTGAAGATGCACCAGAGAAGTCAGTGTCTGGGGCAGAATAGGGATCATAGGCACTTACAACGAGCTACAGACAGGAGACGGCAATAGATTAGAATACAGTAAATAAATGAAGAGAAAGAGAGACCAGTAAGGATAACAGAAGGCAGGGTAAAAAGGGGGTTGATGGTGTTGTTGTTGGTGGTGATGATGATGGGGAGGAATAAGAGCAAAAGTGACTGGTGTCCTCGTTTATTACTGTCTGATGATCCATCAAGCCATTATTGAATCAACTGTCGAATATCTACTAGTAGTAACTTTTGGTGGATTTCCTTTTAAGCCGCCCAAGATTACCGGTCACAGTCTCTCAAAACAATCTTAGACCTGATGGGGCTGAATCTACAGAGTAGAAGCAACAACTAGGTACGTCGAATCAAGATGTCTTGAGTCGTGAGGGAAAGACAGACAATTATTAGAAAAGGGGGATACAAGGTACTATCCATACTAAGAATAGGGGAATTTGTGGAGTAAACATGGTAGGGCAGGTCAGTCCATGGCGCATCGGCACCATCACCCATGGATTTGAGGCTAATAAAGGAACAGAACTCAAATGGGAAGATGACAGCCTTTTAAGCCTCTGTCAGTCGCACATACGTTCCCAACTCCCAAGTCATGAGGAATATAATAATCGCATTACGCAAGACGTTCAATTTACTCAATATTTGGTAGTTCAGCTGCAAATCCCGATGGGACCACAGATAGTAAGATCCGGCATATTTGCTTTTGTTGTCCCTGGCTTGGTGCGAAAAAGATGAGCGATATATAGATGGTCAGTACTCCGTACAGTTACTCCATAAACTATTGACAAACACAAAATGGCAGTGGAACTGATTCAACCAAGATGTCACGGGAGAAATGGATGTTGAGATGTGTCTCCTTTACAGTGGACAGGATCAACTTGCCTTATAATTGTGGAAACATGGTTCCGTTCCTGAATCTTGCAAAGGAGCCTATGATAGTCCTATCACCAGAGGTAACTTTCAGGTACTGTCCGGACCACCTATTGATCCGGGAATCTGCAGGATCAGGAATTACTTTGTTGGGACTAGCTGCAAGGAGAGGATTCCGCTCACTGAGGCTTGGCAGGGAAAAGGGAACTGAATGTGAAACGTACTATCGAGCAAATCGAGCATCACAACACGGACCAAACGCTAGAATCAAACCACTACTAGATAGATAATGGAAGGACGAGATACAATGGCAGATACAGAGTCCAGACCAGTCAGAACGGAATGCGGTTGAAGGGGAGAAATTAGCAGAGATATGAGATGATTCTTCCTGATGCCCTAGTTCGCTATTGAAGTAGTCATTGAACATATGCTCTCTTTGAATGTCATCCATATCTAGTCTACATATAGAAATTAATGTGACGGCAGTATCGAGCCAACCGAATGCGAAGAAAGTCGTCCGACTCAAAAGTTACCTGTAAGGCACCTTAAGTAAGCATGCCAATTTGCCATATTGGGAGGAGTTGGTGCCTGAGGCCAACGTGGAGGTCCGCTATCATCGCAATAAAAATTACCCCTCCAAAAAGTCCCGCAGCAGAGAAATCCCCAGACATTGTGCGGTTTTCTTTGCTCTTCTCTCTGGAGGGACTCGGTGTGTGTGGTATAGACGATCTCGTTTGCCCAATCTGAGAAATATATACCTCGTGAGTACATTCCAATTTGTTTCGACCAATCCCTCGTGGTGCACTAGATTCCTTATCTTTCCTCCCTGCCGTTGCGTTTTGTGACTCACCCACATGAGGGCAGTGATTGAGCTGGCACGATTTCACGAACAATTTACACAATTGAGAGCTTTTTTTCTGCAGATCGCATTTCTAATATAACTGAACAAGAACAACCAGATTGCAAAATGGCCACAATCTACATCGACGAGGACGTCGGCCGGGACGATTCGACCGCGACCGGTTCTGAATCGGCCCCCTACAAGACTCTTGTCCATGCATACCTCCAACACCCCCCAGCTGAGGGCAATCAATACTTGATGCGCAAATCTCAGACAGATGCTCCAGGCGAGGACGTCGACCCAGCCGCCAAGTTGGAGTGGAAGCCAGCGACCAAGTCGGCCACAAAGAAGGCGCTCAGCATTGTCGAGCAGCGGAAGAAGAAGGCAGCCAAGGAGCAGGAATTGGCCATTCGCGAGAAGCAGGAAGCTGAAAAGCGTCAGAAGGTTCTGGAGGAGGCCAAGAAAGTTGTCATCACAGAAGACCCATCTTTGCCCAAGCCCGTGCGAATTCGCCTGGATGTCACTGACCCAGCTATCGTCACGCTTGGATCACCCGAGACACAAACTCCAGGCACTCGTGTCCGTGTGCTGGGACGCGTCCATCGCCTGCGTGTCCAGAAGGATGTGATCTTCCTGACTCTTAGTGACGGCTACGGCTACTTGCAGTGTGTCCTGACCGGAAACCTGACAAAGACCTACGACGCCATGACTCTCACTCTCGAAACCTCCATGGCCATCCACGGAGAGATGCGCGCGGTGCCTCCCAAGCAGCATGCGCCCAACGACCGGGAACTGCACGCGGATTTCTTCACTGTCATTGGTCGCGCTGCCGGTGACAAGGAGGCCATCACCACCCGTGTGGCCAAGGACGCCGACCCGCAGACCCTCTACGACAACCGTCACCTCGTCCTTCGTGGAGAGATCTCCTCAGCCGTGATGAAGGTGCGCGCCGCCTGCCTCAAGGCTTTCCGTCAGGTATTTGAGGAGAAGCGCATGCTGGAAGTGACCCCGCCTGCCATGGTGCAGACGCAAGTCGAGGGTGGCAGCACCCTGTTCAAATTCGACTACTACGGCGAAGACGCATACCTCACCCAATCCTCCCAGCTCTACCTGGAAACCTGCCTGCCTTCTCTGGGTGACGTTTTCTGTGTCTGCCCATCCTTCCGCGCCGAAAAGTCCCTCACCCGTCGCCATCTGTCCGAGTACACCCACATCGAGGCAGAGCTCGACTTCATCACCTTCACCGACCTGCTCGACCATCTCGAAGAGGTCATCTGCCGGGTCATTGAGCTGACCCTCGCCGACCCCGCCACCGCTGCGCTCATCAAGCAGCTCAACCCCGACTTCAAACCTCCCAGTCGCCCCTTCCGCCGCATGAAGTACGCCGACGCCATTCAGTGGCTGGTGGAACATGACATCCCCAACGAGGAGGGCAAGCCCCACCAGTTCGGTGACGATATCGCCGAAGCTGCCGAGCGCAAGATGACCGACATCATCAACCAGCCCATCTTCCTGACCCATTTCCCTGCCGAGATCAAGGCCTTCTACATGAAGAAGGATCCTGAAGATCGCCGCGTCACCGAGAGTGTCGACGTCCTCATGCCTGGTGTCGGTGAGATCGTCGGCGGCAGTATGAGAATGGACGACTGGGATGAACTGATGGCCGCCTACAAGCATGAGGGAATGGATCCCGCCCCGTACTACTGGTACACCGATCAGAGAAAGTAAGTTTGCCTGCCACTCTACGTCAGGATCTACGTCTAATCATTACTTCAGGTACGGCACATCCCCTCACGGTGGATACGGTCTCGGTCTTGAGCGGTTCCTCGCTTGGTTGTGTGCCCGCTACACAGTCAGAGACTGTTCTCTGTATCCTCGTTTCACCGGTCGTTGCACACCTTGATATTATACACGACTTACATAGACGTATCAAAACATTTCATGAATCTCATTCGATATCAGTCTCATCTTCTATGCTCATATTTCCGTAGACCTGCCTTGCACTTCAACCTCAACTGCGGTTTAGTAATAGCACATGCAAAGGAGTCTAATGTTCCCCAGAAGATTCGCTAGACCACGTAGGACTTCCAAGGTACATCCTCTGATGGACAGATCAATCGCCATGAGCTATTTGAGAAAGCTAACATGAGCTGAGCGTATAGGTCTTAATAATCCAGATGATAATTCATTCTTACCAGCTGCACTGATCAATTATCCTCCGAACAACACCGAGAAGTTCCCTCGCAAACGGCACGTACGCAAAAAAAGCATCATGTTACAGAGCAGGATATTCTTGACTTCGTTCCAGTTCACCAATTAGCATGCTACAAAGGCACCACCTACATGAGAGTGTATGCCTTCCAGCAGCCAGGTATCTCCAATATGACGTCCCTTTCCATCTCATACTAAGTCAATAGAGCCACCAGGATCGCTAGCCCAAGTGAAGGATACAGCTGCATATACATCCTCAAAATAGACAGGCAAGACAGGGCACAGCCCAGGTGGATCCAAAGGATCAAGCGGAGCCGAGACCGCGTTTATGGAAGACTCTGCACTCGCATTGTTTGACGCATTGTACGAGCGGCGCTCATTTGGGAAGTTATGTACTTTTGTTTTCCGCTGGTGATAGATGGTGATTGGCAATTCGCCCCAATCCTTCATTCAAACCCAAACCACATATCCCAACCATACGAGTGATGGCATTACCAATCGTGTCTAGCTGCATAGGGGTGCATAAACAGCATTATGATCTCCAGCGTTCGGGATTAGAGAAACAAATGCCTGAACGTAACTCTCGGGGAACCGCATTCGGCAGCCGTCGCATGATAGCAGAGAAGATCAATAGGTATCGAGTGAATGGACAGCCATATGCTGCACCAGCTTGTGTATCAGTCAACAAAAGATCGGGAGTCCCAAATACCAATGGATACCGTCTCTCCCAGGTTCAGCGCACACGGAATCCTTCGACGGAAATTGTCTTTAGATTCGAACGTCTTCACTATGAGGGGTTTGTGAACAGTGACCACAGTAGGTTCGATTTCACGAAGAGCGAGAGCGAGAACAGTAAAGATAAACAAAGGAAAAACTGCTCAAAGTAGACAAGAGCACGCCATTTGAGTTCAGGCCTCCCATCGCTCAGTCCTATCATCTGTTACCCCTGTTCCCCTCTTGATCGTGACGGCTGTTGTTCGAAATTTCGGATAATGTTTTGAGGATTTCTTCCTGGGAGGCCCCAGAACGGATGACAGATATCATGCGAGAAACGGTCTCCTGGTCGCCATGACGAACCAACCCCAGAAGCTGCTGAAGGAAGTTTGTATAATATTCCGTGTCCTCGATGCGTCCGTCCTGGGACTGAGATTGTGCGATGGCGGCTTCGAGCTCAAGCTGCTGGCTACGCTGAGCGTTGGGATCTTGCCTAACATCAGTCAACATTTAGCAACCACATAAAGTGTGGCTCAAGTAGGTATAACATTTATGAATAGGAACGGATATTGAATGGTTAAAAAGGCTGAGCCTCCCACCTTTGCTCTCCATTCTCTCGTGTTCCCTTGTTTTGACGCTCCATGCCGGTGAGACTTTCTCTTATCAACCCTCTTTATCTGTCATGAACAACGTCTCGGTTCTGTTGTATGTACCACGGCGTTTGGCAGTCACTCAATGTGAAGAGGTCTAAACAAGTAATAGGCTGAATAGCTTTGCGACAACGTTTAGGGACCTACAAGGATTCCCAGGACCTGGATGTTTGTCGAGGTGACAAAGTGCCAATATTAGTGAGAAGCCGATCACCCCCTCTTCTCTCGTGGACCACGGAGTCAGTCTGTGAGAGGTTAAGGTTGAATTAAGCGCTGGATTAAGGCTGAATGATTGGTGTTCGTCCCACGCAATCGAATCCCTGACAAAGATCGAGAGTGGAGGCTAATCCTCTCTCTCTCCACTGTGGCCTGACAGACTGTAGAAACCCGATAAGGCGTAAATGGCGCCCGCCGGGTGAGCTTAAAATGACAGGAAGGAAAAAGGTATCTCTTAGCCAGTGTCCGCGGTGAGGGCAAGTAGCCAGAAGTTACCCGCGCGGAAAGATCTGGAACATTACCAGAGCTCTTGGAGGCTGGGGGTTTCTTGACGCGCCGTGCGCCAAAAATAGGCTATTGCGCGAATGTATGATATGGAATATTCGATATGGGGTCCCTTCTTCCTCCATGATCGGAAGAGTCGAGAAAGGAACAGGAACACTTTGCTCTGTGCAAGTCCGCATTTCACAATCCTATCTCTCCCAAATCATGCCACCTGAAGCTGTGAAGTGATTATCTCACGTAGATCTAGACGCGATTGAAGCTTTCACCGGATCTTGTCACCAGAAAACCCTCTCCGCGAGAATGTACTTCCGTCTTCAACTAGTCCGTGCCGTACGGCGACTCGGTAATCCCTACCAGCCAATCTTATGGTCCGGTCAGTCTCCGCTACCCATCAATCTAGGCCAGCCAGGAAGACAGCAATTCACAAATTGGCTTGCTTGCTCTCTTCATAATCTGCCTCGTCTTCGGTTATTTCAGAGATGTAAGTCAGTCTCAGTTGCGCACAATCATCACCTGCTGCCATCAGGGTTCGGCTGGGAGAGCTTAACCAACCAAGTCACCCCAACCAATAACCGCTAAGAAAGGAGACGACAGGGAGAGAAGTCCTTTTGTGCAAGCGTCCCCACCTACAGTCTCGGGAGAATGTTCAGTGCTCATGCCAAGCGACATCCTCCGAACACAAGTGCCGGAAATACCCCCGTTTACTCGAAGCAGCGTTGATCTCGCCGTCTGATCGCCCCGTCGCTCAGGCTCATATCCCAGGATAGTCTGTTGAGTGTTGCTATGCCCTTGCTACCAAGGGATACCGCTCGACATCAGTGCTCAGGTTCTTGCAAGCTGATAGGTGGCGATATACCTTGCTGCGGCGAAATGCTGCCAGCTCAGACCACAACACTGCTTGTCTCTGGATTGTTTGTACTGCAAGCATGGACGACGCAGAGAAGGGGAAGGCCGCGGTAGCAGTTTAAACGCGTTCCTTGCTCTCTTCTCCTTCTCACTGGAAGAAGGTTACCTAAGTGGTCGCCATCACAACGTGGGCCACGCTTCAGTCGGAATGATATCCGGTGACCGTCGTGAACCATGATCAGCGGGAGACAAGTTCACTGAATGACATATCAGGTCAATTATACAACCGGATATGGCCGGTGGATGTTGCTTCGGGGGAGCATTTGACTTTGTAAAGATACACGAAGTAGCCGGCGGGTGACATTTCGGACTGCTACTGGAGACCAGCTCAAGCATACAAACATGTCGTTTTTATCTCTGCAGTTTCCGCTATTTCCTTCCGATCCATGCGGAAAGCTGGGGTGCGTGCCACATCTTTCGCTCTGAGTCGATCGATACGAGAATGGAGTCCCGGATGGTTCACAGTCTTTCAACGGTATCAAAGGTCATTAAATCAGCCTGCATGGACAAGATAAATGAGAACCAAGAGATAGGCTGTTCATGGACGGTCACTATCTCTCAAGTCTCAGAGGCCTAACTTTGAATGCCAGCGGTGTAGTCACCTCAGGGGCGTACCGGATGCATCACTGATAACCTTCATGCACAATGCATGATCGAATACGACGAACTCTGAAGGTAAGCTTCGACATTTGACAGCCAAATGCGTGTTGCAGACCCATGGGGAGTACGCGTAGTCCATATGGTGGTGCTACGAGAATGTCAAGTGTCGACTGCTGCGTGTGATCGTTTCTGCCTTCCGCTTCCGCAACTGGGTGTCACAACATCGATAGTAGAATTCACGGTCGAGGAGGGAGATCGGTCGCTTGGTTGCAGAGTGGATGTTGTCTTGAAAGGTCAAAGCATGCCTTTGTTGACTTGAGGTTGGCTCTGGATCTCTTGTGGACGGTATCGATGAGATGAACGCATGGTATCGTACGACTCGAGATTGGAATGACGTCCCAGGATGTGTGGCTACTGGACATATTTGTGGCTGCAGTGGACTGACTCATCGACTGCTAGCTCCCGGAATCAACAATACTTTCGTTTCGTGTCTGCTTCTTGGATCCGGGATAGGCCTTTAGGGAGGGAATTATGGAATCCATCCTGGCGTCACATCGGTCTTCGTCTCACTTAGTTCATTGAGGTCGATTTTCTCTCTTCTTGAGTTTTCCCGGACAGATTCGAGACGAGACGGCTTCAGAAGGTCTATTGTTCTCCATGATCGATACTAGTCATTTGGTGACAGAATGAAGCGGGGAATCAGTATTTTCCATCCGAGAAATATATGCGGGCCAGTTCTCGCGGTTTCCGATGGGTGTCAGCAGAAGCCTGCTAGAAGCGAAAGAAGAAAAGGGGAGAAAGAACCACGACAAGAGTTCATCCTCTGGCGCCGATTGGCGCCAGCCGGACCCAAATAGACGATGGGAAATAGTTCCTGAAGCCATGCTGCGGCTCCACTTGACGCCTGGTCACCAGCGTGAACCAGCAAACTCAACCAACAGGCAGTTCTCTCTGATGCAACGGTTTCTGGCTAGAACTACTATTCCTGGCCAGGAATGATGCAGTTGTTGGGAATTTACAACGAAGTTCGTCGCTGATAGGAGGTGCGGCTTGTGCGAAGCCATTGCTGTAAGCGAGTTAGCGGGACGAACTCTTGCGCAGAGACTTGAGCAAGGCAATAAATGGTTCTGCACTCGATATTTTGCGCGAGTCAGACCATGGTACTCAGTACGGGTTGCAAAATCCATAGCTCGGGCGTCCTAGGCCGCCTGGTTCTTGACGTACTTATCTCGTAGATCTGCCACTGCCTACGAATACGGTATGTGCCACTGCGTGGCTTCTTTCCTGGATGAAACTGATCCGCTGAGTGAGAGCATTATTCATTTCGGGCAGGCACGTTACTAAAGGTTTTATCTCCTCGTTCAAGTCTTTGATTGAGCAGTAAGTCAAGAATAGCACTCTTCCAGGATCTCATGAGGATTTGCTCTGACTTTCTGCAACTGGATAGGTGTAGGGGCCGAGCTAATGGGCCGGTTCCTTGGATATTCCATAAACCCAAGTGGGTTGCGACTGGAGGGCCTATGGCCCAATTGCTTGCCCGGATGCTTTTTCCGGAAACTCCAATTAGTCATGGGCGCTGGTTGACTACGAAGAGACCGTCGTGTATACGCGACATCTCGATAAACACCATGTGTTGCTGAGTCTAGTTTCGGAGGATATTCTCACCAACACGAAGTAATTTGCCACAATTCTTGAGTGGTCGGGATCAACCATGGGTTGTGCCGCTCTACAAACTCTGCGAACCAGGATACATCCAGTGGCGGTCCCGATACAGAAATCTTTTTTCAGATCGAGATACATGGTAGCATCATCTATTGCGTCTATCACAGTATCAGACTGTTTACTTTGTTAATAAGAGCGTATCGATCAATCTGGACGAAAACAAAGTATGGTTTACATGGCACTTGGTCGGAGATCAGTGTATGTCCTGGCAATCATTTTCAGTCACAAGACAATGAGCCACCTTGATACTTCGAATTGCTACTCCCCACTGTAACATCTTTCTTAGATAGTACCTTTACTGAAGGGAATCGCCTTCATTTGAACGCGCTCAACTCCTCCCTTGATCCCTAGCAGCCTCACATTCCAGTCGAAAACAACCTCGCCCTTCCCCTTGATGAAGACAGTAGATATGTGCTCATCGCCAAGCAAAACAAAACACAAGACATCCAAGCATTCCTAACCCTCGCCATAGGAAACTACAGCCAATGATATCCCCCCAGCAATGAACCAGGATAACCGTATCGAGATGCTCAGCAATCCTCATCTCAACAGATCCCTTGCATCGTCTCGCGTCGTCTCCCTTCGCATCCTGGTATAAGTAGAGAGGTAGTCGCACGCACACCCATCCGCCTGCTTAACGATATACCATCCTCCTGAATACTGGTTTACTGCCCTAGATACCCAGAAAGCATCTCATCCAAACCAGATCACACCATCCACAATGCAATTCAATCTTTCCACAATCTGCCTCGCGGCCGCAGCCCTCTTCGCCTCGCACATTCTCGCAGCTCCTGCTCCCGCACCAGTCCCAACCCCAGTCTTCTATGGCGGACCTAGCGGTCACGACGCAGGCAACTCAGTCTGCTTCAAGAGCTACATCTACGGCGCTGCATCGTGCCCTGGCCGAGCAGTGAGTGCATTCCCTCTCCCCTCCTCCCCTCTTCTCTTCCCTTCAATCTTCAAGTCAAGATTCTAACGATATATCCAGTACGAGGATGGGACATGCTGCATCTCAGACGAGATCGAGCTCAAAGTGCCAGAACCCAAAGCGAAAGCCGCATATACGGGTGACGGTGCCGGTGCCGGTGGCGCCGAGTGATCTTGACCTGGCCGGTCTTCGAGCTTGTTGATATTGTATTCTTTTCTTTACTTTTCTTTTTTCTGCCTGGACATAGCTGCACTCCCAACTTTGTTTTTCGTTCTCAACTCTGGTGACTTATTTGATTTGTGATGTCTGAGGCAATGAAATACGGCGCCGGTGCCTTTCGAGCGGCTTGCCCTTGTTTCTTCATTCCAGTATAGTTAGATAATATCCTGCTTGTAAGCAGAATCACTGGCTTGGAGCTGCAGATACTACGGTATTATCGAGTATGACTGGAGCTAGCCACCTAGCTCACTTATGTACTCCGCACCTGTGTAGCAGTAGCATTGCGATTGATCCTCGGGCATTTGGTCAAGTCTCAGCGGCTCGATCTGTAATAGACACTGGGCATCTGACACATTACGGATCGAGATACTATATTTACTTTCTGCGCGCCAGAGTTGAATCGATCAAACCAGTTGAACAGAGATTTCTCGTAATCTAGACAGTTGGCTATATATAGCTGAGCCTTGTGACGGTCCTGACAGGTAACTCTATTTATGTCGCTTTTTGGTTAGACGGGGGAGAGAGATATATATATAGTTATGTATTGAAGCTGACCGCAAGTGTCGTCGTTTACATTCCAGGCTCGAGGCACACCACAGCTTCCCTTATGTACAGTTGCAGGGACATCTGGATCGTTCAAGGAGCGTATTATTGCTTATTCTATCTAACGTGTTCATGCCCATGCCTTTCAGCCCTGGTATTAAAATCTATTCAGTTTTCGCTGATCAATCAAAGAACGAAGCGCCAAAATAACCAAGTCGCCATGTCCGTTATCCATCATATCATATCGCTCTCAGGTTTGGATCTATAATTGTTCTTGTCTTCCAATTGCTCATAGGCAATGGTAGCACCACCACTACAGAATTTAAAGGAATGCGGTCCTTTGGACAGTACCAAACCAAGGCCTGCAGCTTTCCATCCAGAATCTTTTAGAGGCCGCTCACGAAGTCTCCTGCTTCAACATGATGGGTAAATCGAGAGCACTCGGAGCCTTGATCACCGTTTCGGTAGGAGTCTTTCCGGCCAAACTCTCATTCCAGAGGGAACTGCTGGCAGGAAAGATCGAGCCACTGTCGGACATGTCTGCAGCGTTGGCATGCGCAGATGGGGTCTCAACGTGAGGCACCACAAGTTCCACACTCTTGGTGACGCCGGCGCCATTGGAAAAGTAGGGATTGTGGCGAGGAGGCAACGGACGATGAGACGGGTCGGGCAGGTAACCGATGTAATCTGATGCCGTGCTACTAAAAGACGATGCCGTGGTTGATGGTGTATGGGTCAAAGACGGAACAGGAGCCGTTGCGCTCATGAGCGTGGATAGGCTGGCCGAGCTGCGGTGACCAGCACCGTCGCGACGCCTCGAAAACGACGGTGCGCTGCCGTGGAATTGAGCAAGATAATGCCAGGCCTCCGTCGACGCCAGCGACCCCGTACTGCCATGAGCCGCAGGTATTACCGGCTTCCATTCGGAGGGGTCCTGATCTACCCTGGAGTCATGAACGTCGGTGGGTATCCCGGTGGTCGGGGTGGATTTGACGGGGACCTTGGTGGGAGTCATCGGAGCAACAATCATTCGAAAAGAAACGAGAGGAGAGGTGGGCGGAGATCTCGAGTAGGGTATCGAGCCACTCGATGGGAAGGACGCGGAGAGTGGCTTGTGTGAGTCTTTACGACGACAGCTGCAGATATGTAGTGTGAGCAGATGGTCATCAAGCAGAGGAAAACTGACGGTTTATAAAGGCCACAATGGGTGCTTAGACAAACGGAGAGATAAAGATAAGAGATAAGGAGTATGCATACCTTTCACTGCAATAGAGAAGAGAATTATCCGGCACCGTGATCTGTCTTTCGCACATGGCACTGCCAGGTTGATTAGCTCTGATGTCCAAGGTATGCAAGGATGGGCATCAATGATAAGGCCCGAATGGGCCAATTGGGAGAGGTCCAGGTACAGACGGGTTCTCTCATCCCTCTCTATTCCAAAAGAAGATAACGAACGGGCAACAACATACCAGAAATTCAAAAAGCTGGCCGCCATGTCGGGCTGACGGTCGCTTTCGGCCTCCGGACGCCTGACCTGCCCAGAGCCTAACTTCGAGATGGAATGATTCACAGAATATGTACCTTTCCGATGTAGCGCCGGTCGCGAGGTCCTCACTTTCGAGCCATTAGAGGAGGGAGTGCGTCGATGATGAAGATGGGAGTTCGATTGAGTCATGGATAGCGGTGAGGATGTATATACTCGCTCCAATTCTATTTAGATAGAGATAGTCTGCCAATGGTACCTTGCGCCGAGTGGACGCCTCTTCCCAATGGACTAGAGGCCTGGAGCAGGTGTGGAGCACGAGCTTATCCCCTAAGGGGGGGACTAAGTATGAGGGATTTGCGACGATACGCAATTGGATCGATCAATTGTCTCAGACTGTCGTACCCGGCTGTGTTTATTGCTGCAGCTTTGCGGAGATTTTTGTAATGTCCTTTCCCCTTTCTTCCGCGCCTTTTTTTTGTCCCTGTTTTCAGGCAGATGATGTCTGTCAGAGGAATGCTGAGGGAAATACAGGCCTCCGCTCGATAGACAGCTATGTGTAGCGTGACTATCCACGAAATTCCCGGGCCGGTTGAGATAACAACAGCGATAAGCTTTTGCTTGGGATTGCAACGCGTGACTGCAGTGACACATAAATGGTTAGATAGGTCACAGTTCAGTTGCACCAAGCGGCAGTGGGCAGGTGGGCTGGCCGTTATCACAAGCTTCTGAATGGGGAGAGATAAGGGAGAATGATGTACAGGACGCAGATATGGCTGTCACAAAGGGCAACAGGATACAAGCATACATACCAGCGAAGATGCTAATGATTTTTTCATGCAATTTTCTTGTTTCCTTCTTGATCCTCGAAGTTGGGAGCTGGGATTGGTCGACAAAGCACGTGCAATTGAATAACGAGATCTGCTTGACAGTGGGTGGATAATTGGATATCGGGCAGCTGACGATAAATCGCTCGGAGATCAACAACCGGGAATGAGACAGGGATACTGTAAGCCACGGCAAAAGCAAGGGTCGACGATCAATATAGACGAGTGGATGGATGTGCTTTGATAAGAATAGATATGAAAGTCAAGTCGATCGGGAGTCAAGATGGATGAAACGACAGTGATTATGTATGCTGATGGATTGAGAGTACCCTGTAGATAGGCCGTTCGGTAGACTCAGAAAAGGTGGTATCCGAGCACGAAGGAGGAGGTAATAATTGGGAGCCGGTCTCAGCGCCGAGGGAAATTCTAGAACTTCTGACCAGCAGTCCCGCTACATGGAGAAAGCATGATGCACGCAACTCGTTAGCCTGTTGGTCCTTTCCAGAAGAGATTCCACACAATACATCTTCAGTATTTTCCTTAGTATCCAATAATAATAACAATTGATGATGGGATCGATGGCTGATGTCTCGTCCTTTGTCAACAGACGAAAGGTGAGTCACGCCATCATCATCAACATTATTATTATGATGGAGCAAAAGGTCTAGAACGGATGCTGGTGCCTGAGGTATCAATTGGAACGCGCAATCCATGAGTGCATTATGAACATTTCAAGCAGGTAGGGTAGTAACGAGGTAGTAATAATAACCATAATAATAGATATCATAATACTATAATAATAAGATCGCTTACCTCACCGCAGAAGATGATGATCTAACCGTCTCCGGCGGATGCGCAATCGGGTAGGTTTGGCGGGCAGATATGATGTGCAAATGCTGCAAGATCCGCAGTATCTCGTTCTTTGGTTCTAAGTTGCTAATTTTAGGGGGTTCAACCGTAGTCGATTGTAAGACTCAGTTCAGTGAGAGATCTCAATGCTCTTATATTCATCAGACATCCGGATACCCCGCGGCACCGAGCAAAAATCTTCTCTGACTGATGGAGGGGTCAAGATAAGACGAAAACGGCTGATCATCGTTCATTCTATCCTCGTCTAGATAATCTAGTCAAGATCACCAGATAAAGCTAAGAACCTTGAAACCATCTATTGCTTTTTCGCCCTTCCGATCGTCTGCCAATTTTCTGTTAACCGACAGAGCCACGACTATCGGGAATTGGGATCAAGATAACAATCCAATCCAATCATGCCCCTCACGTTGATGATGTGGGAGTTAATGGGACTGCCAGGTCAACGCCAGACCAGCCCAGCGCTGGCATACTCATTGGCACAGACACTCTGGCAATGTTCGGGCGTCCATACTCGGCGACACGGTTGTTGACGGTTGACTGCAAAGGGCGAAATCCCGCTCCCCACACAAAGCGGTCGAGGGGTCTAGACAACTCCGTCCGGAAGAGGTTGTATCCATAGATTAAGAGCACGTTGTAGCCTGGTACAAAAAATCGGATTACTTTACGTACGTGCATAGAGACGGTCCATACACTGACTTCTACTGCAGACCATTTTGATGGATCGGCGGTTGTGACATCCAATCATTCATGCCATATCATGGAGGTGTGGCCGATGTCTGAGCTGATGATCGCGGCCTCAGTCCCCGAGACAGCTTGTATGTTTCGAAATTCACGAGTGATCTTAATGGAATCACCAGACGCCCTAGTGAGCGGCGTGAGGCGAATTTCTGTGCTATTGGTCGATTGAGAGAGAAATACAAAGCGATCACTAGAAGTACGGAGTCGCTCAGACTTGCACTAAATAGATAACGGAATAGGCTTAAGGTAGGTATGGGCGAGATCGACAATCAATACACTGATAACAACAGAAACCCGTATGTAGGAGCAGAGGCCTGAAGAATTCGGTGGGACACACTGACAACATAATACCAATCTTGGAAAACAGACAAAGAGTAGATACATCATTTCTTTCGTCATCCATTACCCCATAGTCGACAAAGTTTTCATTCACTCAGAGTTCTCCACGGTTCTATGACACGCCTTGCTCAATTTCCCCGTAACAACTCACTCACCTGGTGACCTGATCCTGGGCTCATCAACTCCAGGTCATTGCCTGGTGCACAGATACAACACCAGGCTCCAAGCTCCAAGCTCCAAACTCCAATGATCGACATCCATACCATTGCGGGAAAATATACAGTTGACTAAGCAAGGTAGACCCGTTTCAAGGCACTACTCGTCAGTCTACTAAGGTAAAAGGCGAGACATAATCCTCCCAAGGTCGGCAAGTTCAGTACTACAGATAAATCTCTCATGCACACGACCGACAGCCTCACTATCAAGGTCGAACGCCTCCTGCGTCGTGCATCCTCGTTGCAAGCATGCAATGCTGTACGATGAGCACTGGACACAGCCCATCATTGATTTCTGATTCTCGGTCCAGATCCCAAGTAAAGTCGAATCCGCGAGGCAATATCCTACTGGATACGGAGTACATAACCCGAGTATTCTTCTGGTGAGACAGTGCGGTGGACGTTGTGCGACTCTCCCTGCGCGGTTTTGTACCCAGGTACTTAGGAGCTACATTATGCACAGGGCACAGCTACTGCTACCTTCGTAGAAGAGGCGAGGAGCGAATAACCCGACCACCAAGGTGAAATGAAAGAGATTAATACTGCGGTTATCTGCCCATGACCTCCACAGAGCCCAGAGTATGGTACGGCAGGCAACGAGCCAACTTTCCTAATCCGGACACTTCTTCCCCTGCAAGATGAAATCGACATCAAGGTACTCCATCTCCGTACCCTGCTCATTATCATCCCAGACATGCACGCAGCACATAGAAGCCAAGGTCCCCCGCCCCAGTATGCAAAAGCCGTATCCATGACCTAAAATGATACAATCTCTTCCAAAGTGCAACCCCAGGAGAATACTTAGCTCAGGTACCTTCCTTTTTTCACATGCGTTTTACTCAATCAACCTATCTCCCTCAACGCTTACGCAGTTGCCGAACGGGACAGGGCTCAGGGTCCCGTTGCCTTCCGTCGACTAGCCCAAGGACCGGACAGAGCAAGGTTTGCCACTACCGTGGATTGTCTTGAGGTTTACATGGGCCTGGAGAATGGTGTCATTCATTTTCCTGGTGAGAGTATACAATGGCATAATGATGTGATATGTGATGTGATGTTCCAATGTGATACAAGGAGTGATGGACTTGAGTTAACTTCGTGCATGGGTGAGGTAATTTATCTTGAGCATCTCATCTAAAGCTGGTATGATGTAATAGTTGCTGGTGATGGCTTACCGGGGTTGAACTGTTGATCGGCTTCGAATCAGTAGACGTACAACAGGGCAATGCATGCATCCCGGTATGCAGATATGGACGGCAAAGTCTATCACCTTAAGGATTAAAGGTATAGTAAACTCATCTGGGTATCTAATCTACACGACCTATCATACAGAAAAAAGGCGCATCCAGTCAAATGGGCACTGCCCAAGTGGTAGGGGAGCCTTATCATGGCTTATCAATGTCCATTGGATCCACGCCTCCCGCCGCCACAGGTGTTGGTGTAGCAGGAGCAGCTGGCGCAGTCGGATTGGAAACACCTCCGGGAGTCTTCATCTCACCCTCTGGTTTCCCAGGAGCAGCAGACGCAGGTCCTTCCTCAGCGTCTTTGCCATCTTTCTTCTCGCTCTGTTGGGTTTCACTTGGGGCGTCAGGATTGAGGAATCGCGCTGGCACTCCACGCGCCGCAACACTGACAGGACCAACATAACAGCCTAGCATGGGGCTCCAGGCAGACTTTTGGGCAACAGTCCGTCTGATTTCTCGATACGCATATGCGTTGGCAAATGGGAGAGAGGTTTCAGGGTCCCGATACCGTGAAGGAAGAGATGTGATAACACAGAGTGACGAGGAGATTTCTGGAGAATAAGTCAGCTTGGTCGTCCAGACGGAGTGGCTCTGACAAAGTGCACGTACTGGTCAGCCGGGGAGGCTTTCTGGAATTGAAATAAATGCTAAACTCGCGACTCTGTGCAGTCTCCTCATCAAAGTTCTCGAGAATCGTCAGACATCGTCCAGTTTGCTCGACCACCGGAGGCGGAGCAGGGATTTGGGGTTGTGGTGCGCCGTCACTTGAGAAGGCAGGCTGATCCACATGTATCTCAGGCGCTACTTGCTCCTGCTCAGTTGATACCGACACTTTTGGTTCCTCTTGCTGGCCTGTCTGCGTAGGCTCGGCAGCAGGTACTTGGGCAGCTGGCAGAGAAGTAGGAGGAGGAGCCACTTTAGATTCAGACGAGGGTTTCTCGTTCGTTGGCGCTTCAGCATCCGGTGTCTTAGAAGCACTGTCCGGCTGGACTCCCGACAGCGGCGCTTCCGGCTTCGAGTGGTCGGGACTCGGCGCAGGGTTCTCTTCCCGTACTTGCGCTGCCTGTGTCGGATCCTTCGGTGCTTCGCCCAGCGATTTTGAGCCGGCTGCTGCCGTCTCGTTTTCCTGTGCAGCCTCGCCAGTAGTTTTACTTTCGACTTCGACTGGTTCTTTAGACGTGTCTGTCTCTATTTTTGGCAGCTCTGAATCAGGGGCCTTCTCTGTGTTTGCCGCAACGGGCGCTGGTGTTGATTCAACTTTTCGGACGGGATTTGTGGACTCTGCTGTAGCTGCAGAGCCCTCTGGGACTGTTAACTCTTCTGGGGCGGAGGTGGCCTGCGTAGGCTCAGATGCCGTCGTGGCTTTGTCTGTGTCTTGCACCTGAGGAACGGACATTGTCTCCTCTGTTTTCTGAGAAGCCTTCACAGAATCTTCTTGAGCAGGTGTTTCTTGAGGCGTAGAGGGTCCTAGAGAAGCGGTCTGCGAAGTAGCAGGCCCTGCTGGAGCATTTTGAGCAGGCTTCTCTGCCGTAACCTTCTCTTCTTTCTCTTCCTTCTCCGTCTTCTTGCTTTTCTTGCGCGTAGGCTCCTCCTTCTCTGGTTTCGGTGTAATGTCAACTTTGCCCACCCGCGTCAAACGGCCATTGACCCATGTAGCGATGCCGCTCCAGTAGGATACGACGGGTCCCTCCAGACGACGGTTCTGTAGCGCCTCGATCTTGGCTCGTCTCTCCTCGGCCTTCCTCTTCTCCATCTCCTCCCATCGGCTCAGACTCTTGCTATTCAACCTTTCCACCCGTTCAGCTTCCGCTAAACGGTCCGCCTGCGTCATCTCTTTCGGTTTCAGATGCGCTTTCCTCTTAGCAGCTTCCTCCATAGTCGCGATGAGCCGGATACGTTTCTCCTCGCTATCCTTGAGCCGCGCATGCGTAAGCTGTTTGTTCTGCATCGTCTGACGGCGAGAAGAGGACCTCGTAGGCCCATCTTCAATGGTGGGAAGCCACGAGATACGTTCTGATTTCTTCTTGGGTCGAGGGGCAGGTACTGCGGAGACGGCGGAGGGATCGATCTTGACCTTTTTCCGGGCCAGTTTCAGTCGTAGATCTTCGCGTGCTCTGCGTTTCTGTCGGTCGGCTTTGGCTTCCTTTTCGATCTCTTTCTCGCCTTCGAGATCATCGCCGCGCGCGTTCGGGCCTTGGTCTTCGTCGTCGGAGGAGGATGAGTCCAAAGCCATGTCATCCTCTTCTGCTTCTTCCTCTGCGTTAATTGAAAATTCGTTGTCATCGTCTACTTCCTCGAACAGGAGCGCGAGCTCGTCGTCTGCTTCTGCGTTCAGAAGCGCTGACAGATGGCGCCCTGCTGTACTTCGTCTCGCGCGTCCCTGGATGAGGGACTCCACCACCTCTCCTTCCACGGATGTTTCCTTGTCGTCGGCCATCGTGTGGATCTGATGGTTGACTGTGCCAGAAGGGCGGGATGAATCGTCGATGTTTGAGGACGTGGCTGCGTCGACGTGCAATATCACGTTCACGTAGAAGACATTCGCTCTATGTGACCCACAGTCATTAACAAATGATGTTTAGCAAGCGAAAACACCTGCGCAATAAAGTTGTAGTAGTACAGAAGAGACGGAATGAAGCTCGTATCAGTCAATGGCCGAAGCTATCTAAGGCGGTAAAGAAAGTTCATTCAAGGTGGTACGTTGGTGGCGGCCATATGCCTCAGGCCGTAAGGCATGTACAGGTGCCCTCAATATACAACATTATTTAGGTAGTACTGCAGTTCTTTCTCCAGCTGCCCACCTCAGCCACCTGGTTCCTGTCCCTTATCTACCAAGGCACCATCTTTCAGTTCACTATCTATAATGGTTTGTTGTTATTTGCGGTAGGAAGCATTAGCCATCTCACCGGCGTTGACGAGCCACAGCGCTTCTTCGCGGAAGCCGCCACCCTCCTGCGTTCCGGCTCAGGACGCGCATATGTCCATTCAATCCGATCTGATATGTCGGCGCTCGCTGAGCAAATGGAGACTCAATGAGGATACCTGGGTGGAGGTGCGGGATGCGGACGAGCTGACGAGCTTGCCAGTCAGCTGCACCCGCGGGTTGTTTACAGGCAGTTTCCTATCCACCGCTCCACTGTAAAGAAAGGAGTGAAGTATGACAAGTATAGCTTTCAAGTGGTTGAGAGGGTTGGATTGGAGGAGAGGGGTATTGGGAAGTAGATATGCTGCTGCAATGGGCACAAGAGGCACGTTTGAATGGGTAGAAGAATTCAAGAGTTCTCATGAGGAGTACCTTGTTTCTGAGAAAGTGCGGTACTGATACCTAAGAAGGGGGGGGAGGAGCCGCAGAATATGGCAGGAATTCCTCACGAATTCTTGTCAACCACTGAGGCATAATTCTCCCATGAAGTACGGAGTAATGATTGGTCCAAGGACCGGTACTTTCTATGGCCTTATTCTTCTTGATCCCTCACAGAGTTGAACTATTTGTGGCCGTCAACCAATTGAATGACAGCGTCAGATGCATCACACATGATGGCTGGAATGCGGGGGCTAGGTCGTTTCAGAAACATCCAGGTTGAGTTGCTGTTTCAAATTGTCCCTCTGTGTTTATGGACGTAGTGCCTTAGATAGTACCAGAGTACACCAGTCACCCATGGGTATGAGCCGATAAGTAAGTATTATTATGGGAACATTCAGTATAAGACAAATTGTTACACATAACACGTTCTGACAGATTTCAATTAGATGGGACATCGATAGTACGACGTGACCAGCAAATCTACCTGGATGTAGGTAGATCGATACTGAGCATTTCTAGAAGAGAACAGAATCGAGCCATTGTAGCAAAGCGCGAGAAAATTATACGAAGCGGAAGGCCGGATGTTGCGCGATTTCATAGCAGGCTACAAGCTCCCATACTCCGTACCTAGTGGGTCAAGAGTCCATCGAGGATCTCGAGTTCAGTTCTCTTGATGCAAGTCAGATCAATGGATTGCTTTCGAGTTGGGCGTTTAAATAAACAGAACCACAGTCGGTCAACTGCATGATACTTATCGAAACAATTCTAAGATAGTCGCAATGTCTATCAAGTGTCAACTAGGAATTCCAACCGACATGACATTTCCGGGATCCGGCAACTTAGTTGGTACCTCAGGAACCAAGCCCAACCAAACCAAGCAAACTTCCCTTTTCGGTTCCCTCGACCCAAGTTCTTCTTCGCTTCCTCAATCCTCTCTCACTCAACGAGCCAGTACGCTAACCTGGCCAAATCCATCAATCCTCTTATCATCTACTACTTGTTTCTCCCCCTTCTCTCCATCTAATTCCTCTTTCTCTCCCGAGTTCATTTCTATATTCTCTTCTTAAAGAATCTTTTCCCTCTTAAGGATTTATTTAGTGACCGCTTGCCGCCTGTCATTTCTCTACTCTTCATCCTCTCTTTATTTTGGCGTTGCCTCTGCGGAGCCGCGCACCTCGTTTTCCAGCCACCTCGTCCCTTTCGGATTCGGGTCAATCATCACTTCTTCTTTATCCCACTCACTCGGCCGGTCATAGCTTGAGCGACATTTTTTGTTACTTCACAGTCCTTCCAGGGCGTTCTCTAGAGCGACGGCAGTGATAGATCTTAAATCTGACAACCTAATATATCAGCACTGTGGCAGCTTGGCCTTCCAAGTCACCCGTCAGTTAGCCGCTGCTATCGTCTACGCATTTTATAGACGGTTACATTTAGCCATATTGATATCCATCGCGTATATTGTCTCGTCCTCCGAACCCTCGGCAGCTGTGCGAAACTTGCGAATATCTCCTGCGACAAAAACACACCAGATCTGATTCCGCCACGGGCAACGTTCTCCGGGCGTGTTCCACTCGAGTTCACCTTTGCAATCTGCCGGTCAATTGTCGATCTCGTTACTTCGGCAAGATCAACGACGGGCTTTTAGTCAGTATCTGTACGAGTATCCGGAAGTTTACGTTGTGCCCCATGGTTCCTTCGACTCAGATCTCCAACTGAAAATCGCTTTTCGTCATACTCAGTCACTCCGGTACAAAATTTTTTTTTGCTTACGCATATTATCGGCTTTGTATCTTGGAAACAGCAGTTCGCCTTTTAAGGTGGAGGGTTATAATATATAATGCTACCCGTCTCTCGACAGGAGGGTCACATGAACCTCAATTATATCCCAACGACCCAACCGATGTCTGGGACTTCTACGGGGCGCAGTTCCCCTAGCGACTTGTCCGCATCTGCCGCTGTCAAATCTGCATTTGGACCTGCCAATGGTCTTGGAAACGCAGGGGGATCAATTGGAGGCGCAAGGCTAGGGGCTGGATCCCCTTCTCACGAGCTTGGCGCTCGCTTATATTCGAAACGGTAAGTTGCAAAATTCAGGACCTCATACTTGCGCCTTTGTTCTCTGTATTGATCATTCTTCTTTTCTATACATAGTGCGCGAGAAATCCAAGCGGAAGAAGGCGTTTCGCCGAGTATCTGGGGCCCCCCTACTAGTGGCCACTCGACCCCGTTGCGCGAAAATATTCCCGAGTCTCCTAGCCAGGAAGGGTTTCCTGACTTGATACCTACGACTACCGGATCGATTAATGGTCCCGTCAGACGTGCCAGGGCTGGCACAGTTCCTTCGCGTTTTTCGCCTGTTGGCGTTTTGAACGAGGCGAACCTTCAACAGACCTTCATATCTCAGACCTCTCGGCCTACACCATCCACGAGCCCCTTCCGTCCTCCTGGCGTTTCTGGCATCGACACAGGCGCAAGGGCAGCAACTACTGCCGGTCCAAGCAACGCGGGCACCCTCTCGCGTCTCCGGGCTGGTTCAATGCCACAGAGGACAAATTACCTTGCATCATCCAGTCCTTTCGGGCCTTCTTTGTTTTCCACGAACTGGTCGAGTGCGCGAGATCGAGCGACGACTCTGACGAGTATCCGGTCTTCAGAGGGGCCTGCATCACCCAGCCAATCCTCATTTTCGAGAGACGGTCTTGCGGATACAGATGTAAAGACTTTGGACTACTTGGGACTCGCGGAGACCCCCCAACAAGCACGAGCCAACCTTGTAAGACCATCTGTCGATGTTCTCTTGCAGCAACAAGAGCAACAGCAGGCATCTGCGTTGCCGCCACTGCTTGCTGAACTGGCGATGATGAAAAATAACAACCGGTTCCGGTCTTATTCTGTCAATGCCAAGGAGAAATACGCAGACGATGAGGATCTTGAGTATGCCACTCGCTATTCTCAAATTCCTTCTGGCACCGTCACCCCTTCTGCCGCAGCGACAGCCGCTCAACTGGCTGCGACGCAGGCCCAGATCCATCAACATAATCTTGCTGTGCAAGCATTCGCCAATCATGCTTCGGTCAACCGACCGCGAGCAAGAACGGCCGGTGTGTTAGAAGCTCCTCCGCAGAGATCTTCAATTCGCAACTATCTTGCTACTCCGTCTCGCCTCGAAAACAGCTTCAGTGCTGCGGATCTTCATATTGCCGAAACCGGTGAATACGATGAACTATCCGAAGCCGTGCATATGATGAACCTCGGAGGTAATGGTGGCCAAAACCTGGGTCTTCGCGCGAGCGGAGAGGCTGCTGACGAAAGCAACCAAGATGGGCCCACGCGAGCCTTATGGATTGGCAGTATTCCAGTCTCCACGACTGTCACCTCGCTCGAGGCGATCTTTGGCATGTATGGCAAGATTGAGTCTACCCGTGTTTTGACGCACAAGAACTGCGGCTTTGTCAACTTTGAGCGCCTGGAAAGTGCCGTGCAAGCCAAATCGTTGCTTAATGGCAAGGAGATCTTCCCAGGGGCAGGTCCCGTTCGGATCGGCTATGCCAAAGTCCCCGGCAGCTCCGCATCTGGCACCCCTGGGCCTAACGGCGTGCAGTCTTCCCCCACTCCTGACCCGAATTTCAAGTCTGGTGTTTCCGAAGGCCAGGACAAGTCTGACGCTGTGGGCACGTCTGCGCCCCAAATTCCTGCCCTACCCGACCTTCAACCGGAAATGATCCAGATTGTCAAGGAATTTGGCGCCACCGATGATGATACACTCAATATCACTGCTGCTATTCAGCGAGCCATCGCATATCAAGCCTTCGAAGACGAGATCCCTCCTATTCCTGAACCCAGCCAGACCAGGATGTTCGATGCTCCACGTCTTCGAGACATCCGCAAGAGGATAGACAACGGCGCTTGTTCAATTCAGGAGATTGAGGAAACTGCAGTCTCAATGCTTCCAGAGATTGCGGAACTGTCCTCCGATTATCTGGGCAACACTGTCGTTCAGAAACTCTTCGAGTATTGCTCAGAGCAGACTAAAGAACAGATGCTCGTTCCCATTGTGCCCCATTTTGCTGAGATAGGTGTTCACAAGAACGGTACCTGGGCCGCTCAGAAGATCATCGATGTCGCCAAGACCCCCACACAGATGAAGATGATTGTTGATGCTCTTCGTCCCTACACTGTGCCGCTTTTCCTTGACCAATACGGCAATTACGTCTTACAATGCTGCCTACGTTTCGGCGCTCCATTCAATGACTTCATTTTCGAGACCATGCTAAGCCGTATGTGGGAAATTGCTCAGGGACGCTTCGGCGCTCGAGCCATGCGAGCCTGTCTCGAGAGCCACCACGCCTCAAAAGAACAGCAACGGATGCTTGCGGCTGCCATCGCCCTTCACAGCGTACAGCTCGCGACAAATGCAAACGGCGCCTTGTTGCTAACTTGGTTCTTGGACACCTGCACATTCCCTCGTCGCCGTACGGTACTCGCCCCACGACTTGTTCCTCATCTGGTCCATTTGTGCACTCACAAGGTCGCTTACCTGACCGTGCTCAAAGTGATTAATCAGCGCAACGAGCCCGAGGCTCGCGAGATTGTTTTAAGGGCGCTATTCTTCAGCCCCGGGGACGAGGTCTTGGAGAAGATCTTGAGTGACCAGACCTCTGGGGCCACACTGATCTTCAAAGTCTTGACCACGCCTTTCTTCGACGAGTCAATGCGCGCAGAAGTCGTGAAGAATGTGGCAAAGGTGCTCACAAAATTGAAGGCAACTCCCAACCAAGGCTACAAGCGCCTCATGGATGAGGTTGGACTATCTTCACGTGGAGGCGCTAGGGACAATCATCACGGGCGAGAACATTCGGGTCATTCTGAGAATAAGCAGCATCGTCCCACTTCTCGGCAAGCACAATCGACCATGGATAGGCAGTATAACGGACAGTTCGCACCCGGCCTTCTTGCTCAAAACATGGACAACACAAGGTCCATTTCTGAGCAGCAACCAGGCGCTGCGCCATTCGACCCTTACTCGATCAATGCTGTCAATGGCATGAGCCCCACAGGTGCGGTCAACTCTCTTAACGGACTTGCTGGAATGAATGGTGCTGGGTTTGTCCAGGATCCCCTGCTGCCCCTCACTCAGCAACAGCTGCAATATCAAGCTTACCTAGCCGCCCAATCCCGGGGCGTCTCGCCCGCTGGTCTTTATCCTACTCTGGGTAACCCCAGCTTTGGCTACCCAGCCGGAACACCGTCCTTGGACAGTCTTCGACAGTCTGCTCCTATGCCTGGAACACCCGCTCAATTACTGAACCAGCAAGCCTTTGCTCCTCAGCAGTTCAGCCCTGTCATGGGCACGCCCCAGATGTATCAGTATCCTCCTCAATTCTATTCGCAAACACCTCAGGCCCCTGGACAGTCGGCTGGGGGACGTCGCGGACGTGTAAGTTCACCTCCAGATGGTCGATATGGTGCATGACCTAATTGTGTTGCTTAGCGTTGATTTTGCATGTTCGACCATCTGAACCAACTTTGTGATGAAAGTCTACGCCTTGTACAAATTTATCTCTTCCTGTTTGTTTTCAGCATAAATCAAAAACGGAATACCTGCTTTTCTGGAGCGGAACGACCCTACATACCTAGACTGACGCTGGTACGTCTCGGGGAGGGGGAAGAGGAACGACACGTGGAAAAGTATTGCAATTCGTGTCTGCTTGAGAGTTAGCTGGTCTCATACTCTGTCAACGAGTCTTGAAATCACGACAGTCATCCGAGCATACGGTGCGATCATGATCAGTTTTGTCAAATCTAGTTTCATCGGCGGTGGCTACAGCCGCTGCTTGCCTTGAGAGCTCTGACGCCTCACTCAGAGGCAGAGGGGCTTATATAGGATTTTTATAAGTTTTTGAATGTGTGACGCGCAGTCATGAGCAGTCTCATGTATAGAATTGTAACACCTGTACAGCAAGTAAGATGCACCATGTTATGTCGTTGTCAAGATACTTTAATGTGAAAAGGTCTTTAAATTCCATATTTGTTCCCTATTAATGGTGGCAGCTTCCGGTTTGGTGCTGCTGATATTGCTGACACTTTTGGGGCCTCTGAAAAACGATGATGCTGCGTAGTCGCCGAAATCCATTTACTTGTAACAACACTTTAACCATCGAACTTGGGATCAACTTGGGAACCACACCATGGGATGATGCCACAACACTCCATCCTCTACCAAAATGCAGAAAAAACGATCTTCTTGATTGACATCCCGACGTCGATCGCATCCGCACAGGAACTTACACCGGTGCAGTTAGGAGCCACGCTGTGCAATCTCTACCCTGCCGGGAATGGGATAGATAATCACAGAAAACGTCTTCTCTTATCTTCAGAACCCCTAGAGAAGCCGTACGCAGTATCCACCGAGCCCAAATCAGATGTTGCGAGGGCTAGAGTTCTCAGTAGAATTCCCGTCTCTGAACGGACCTACCAGACCGAGATCATTGAGCCTCTAGTTCGGAGGGCATTGCAGGAGATTAGCCGCGCCCACTCGCACTCTGCAGACTGGTGTCGCGCGAGAAAGATCCGAGGGGAAGAGACGCGGCTGAAGAGGAAACAAGATGGAGCATGGAGCAGAACATCCTCGTGTGAGGATGGGTGCTCAGAGGAGGATGCGCTGGGTGTACCTGCTCCTACCGGCCCGCCGGTTATCCTGTCGCCTGGGATGAATATGTTCGGATCCAGGCCGGAACTTTGCAACGTTATGGTTAGGAATACGTCTTCGGCGCAAGCCTTGCTAGATGTCCGCTGCAAGGCGGAGCCCGAGCTCGAGCACCGTGAGCAAACGACCACGCATCGGCATGTCTTCTTCGTGCCGCCATTGTCTACTTTCTTACTGTGCTCGCTGCCGCTATCGGCTGAGGACGAGGCGAGCGAAGGCCCTATCCCGGGTTTATCTCCGGACCGCAAATTCAACTTGATCCTCCTCGATCCGCCGTGGTCGAACCGCTCCGTTCGTCGCAGCGGGCATTACCAGACACAGTCCTATTCTGACGTGGGCTTACTGTCTAAGCGCATAGGGGATATTCTGAAGGTCCACCTACCGGACAACCCGGAGTGTGTATCCATCGCTGCAATCTGGATAACCAACGGGTCAAAGGCACGCAGGGCTGCATACGACGCCATTAAGGGAGCAGGGTTGTCCGTGCACGAGGAATGGGTGTGGATCAAGACGACAACAAAGGGCGAGCCCATCACGCCGCTGGAGGGGCTATGGCGGAAGCCGTATGAGATCCTTGTTATTGGAAGGAGAGTGGATCGGCCGTCTGATGCGATTGAACCTATTACGCGGAGGGTCATCGCGGGCATGCCGGATGTGCATTCTCGAAAGCCAAATCTCAAGGAGGTTTTTGAGCAGGTATTCTTCTCGAGGTCAGGGTCTAACCGGAAGACGGGCGATACTTGTACGGCATATTCTGCGTTGGAAGTATTTGCGCGTAATTTGACTGCTGGTTGGTGGGCCTGTGGGAATGAAGCTTTGAAGTTCAATTCAAAAGACTGGTGGGTTGAAGCCTAAGGTTTATGTACTTCCAGTGGTGGGTTATTTAATGCGCTTGTACATATCTTGTGTAGCTACCTCTTAAACACTGATTTGGCATGATATCAAGGTCCATCTGGGATATGGAACAGCAGCTTCGGACTGCTATGATGCACTGAATCTGATTTTCTGGGAAGACAGTTCCAACGCCCGAGACGCCTGTAGGTGAGGCATGATAGCCTCCCAATCTGTCTACTGTACACATCCGTAACATACCACGCAATGATGAACCACTTCAACCATCAAAGCTCCGTCAACAGCCTCAATCAAAAGAAGGCCCCAGGCTAACCAGACTGAATCTCAAATCTGGATTACCCGCCCGAACCTCCGTCTGCAGAAACCTCCTGACCCCCAACTCCAGCGCCTTATCACTCAACGCATCTTCATCATCCGCCAACCGTCCCCTCTCCAACGGCCCTTTTCTCCTCCCATCAAGCTCCCACAGCCGCCCATCAGACCCCTTCACAAACGCAACAAAGTGCAAATCAACGTTATCCTCAGCCTGCGGCGCAGCCGTATCCCCTAACCGCGCCGCGTCCGCATGCGCACTCTCCAACGCCTTACTCTCATACAGCAAATCTGCCCTGGCGATGGGGCCCAGCGGCTCGGCTTCGCGCAGGAGCGTGTCCAGATCAGAGCCAGGGATGACGTGTTTGCGCGGTTCACCGTTCGCCACGGCGTGCAGGAGTCCGATCAGCCCGCAGGCGTTGCGGATCGTTTGCTTGAACCACATTACTGGCTCTCCGGGTCCGGAGCCGGTGTATTCGGATAAGGGTCCGTCTTCAGCGACGCGGGAGGCTTCGTAGGACGGAGTGACGGGGAAAACGAGGAGAAGGGCGTGTGAGGGGCGGGGGACGAGGGCGAGGAGGTCGGGCTCGTCGATGGAGTAGACGTCTGTGAACCCGAGGGTGGGTGGGAGGCCCAGTTGGTGGACGAGGTGGGACATGACTTCTGGGTTGTTTTCTACGGAGGTATTAGTATTTAAACTTTGGATCGTTGATGAGCTGGGAGATATAGTACTTACCAAGAGGCACGAAGGCCTTGTTTGTGTTGGGGACATCCACATGCTCTGTCATGTTGGGTCGAGTGTTCGAGGTGTCTTGTACACTGTTGATTGAAAGCTTTGTAGATTACAGATCAATTTGAGCTCGGAGTTTGTCGAAAAAAGATTATGGAAGGATTGTTGGGGGTTTGTAAAAAGATGGAACTGACGGTTGCGCAGTGAGGGGTGATTGACGTCGCTTTGCGGGGTTGAAGATATTCCGTTTCGGGAAATACATACATACGACTGTCTCACGCCTCCACCTACTGGGCTTATCTAGAAAACAATGAGCTACCCGCAATTTCAGGAACCCAATGGATACAGCTTTTTGGGAGCATAAAGGTGCTTGGAGCGTCAGTTGTGAATAGATTTGCTTAGAAGACTATCTAGTATAATGGACATTTCTCCTTCATATGACGAACATTCAACGCATTCTAGCATAATTTTAAGTATCATCAGCCATGACTATCACACTCTCAGTTCCCAATTGCCGGCTTCGACACATTCTTCAGGGGGTAGAAGACGTTCGTCCACAGATCGCTGGCTTCTCCGAGGTAGTATGTCAAACTGACATCCGCCATGCTTGCATCTTGGTCCCCTGACAGAGTCTCCAATTGAGAAATGAGGTTTTCCAGCCCAAAGGCTTTCCCTGTTGCTTGTGTCGCACCCGCCTCAAGCATGACGTTGACTACGTGGATGTGGAAATGGTAGTAGGTCGGTTGGTCTAGCATCGCAATTAGTACACTCCGTCGGCCCAGGCAAAAACCACCCTAATGAATAATACTTACAATGAACGTACAGCTTGAGCTGGTCCTTCTCCAATTCTGGATACATCTTCACTGTTCCCTCAAGCAGCCTCTGCCTCAGATACCGTAACCAGGGAATATGCTTCTTTTTGAGATCACGGAGACTCCAGATATCTCGTCGCTGCACAAGAGCGAGCAGATGCAGAGAGCTCATAGTTTTCCGGTCCCAGTTGAGGTCAGGGAGCATCAGGAACCCATCATCGGGACCCTCGCCCGCGTCTCGGAGAATCACGTCCTCCTGCTCCGTCCGGCCTTCAAGGATGTTAAAGACCCAGTTCAGTCTACCTTCCTCCCGTTGAGCGCTCATATACGGCCGCACATAGTCACGGTAGATCTCCGGCGTCTCGGTCACCATGCGTAGTTGCTGATCCGAGTACTTTTTGATGTGCTTTTCCGTGCAAGGCCAGATGAGATTCAGTTTGAGATCATGAAACTGCTGTTCACCCTGGCCTGCGCCCGAATTCGCCAAGTACCATCGGTATATGTCATTGTCGCCGAGATTGTTTACTCTGCTGATTGCAGCGTGGAATGCTTTAAGGACTTCGAGGGATTCCGTTGCGAATGCTGCTCGTTCTGCGATCAGGATGCCTTGCTTGCCGTCAATAGACCCGAGTATGGCGATACGGCGGCCACTTTGATCTATGAAGTCCCATAATCAGTTACATGCGGTCAATTCAGTATATGGTGCGAAGAGTATCAGAGACACCCTTTCTTGTGAGTCTGAAGTTGAGCGGAGATGATCTTTACCTTGCTTGAGGAGTCTGTCGACTTCGAACTTGGGAATCAAAGCCTCAGGGGTAATCTTCTCACCACTGCCGAGGATCTGCATTGTGAATTGGAAGAAGACACCTGAATATAAAACAATGAAGGCGGCAGTTCGGAATTTCAATGTTATCCCTACCCCAAATCGTTCGGGCAGAACCTACACTTATCAGGCGGTCAAGAGCTTATCTTATCAATACGCAGACAGGTAACATCTGCAGTTTGAATCGTAAAATTTCTAAATAGAAAATGCTGTAGAAAGGGCACTAGGCTGAAAATGAAGAGTCTTGATGACTTTATCCCTAGCAGATACCGGCAGTCGCATCGCCTTTCCAACGACACAACGTGGACACCTCGTTGCAGCGGTGTAATCTCGTTGCCGGGCTGCAGTTTTCAGCCCATTGCTTGCATCAGATGTGAGTAGAAATCAACACAAAGTAGCGGCTGATTTCCCGGGCAACATTTCGCATCACTCGATTACGGTCTGGCGCCGATCCGCTAACCTGAGGTGAAAAGAACTTGAACGAGCAGTTCGGTGTTATTCCGATGCTGCTTAGGTGCTCATTGCACCTGCAACTGAGCGGCCAGCGCCTCAAGATCAAATCGCTCAGGCGCTTGGGCCTGCATCCAGGCTCGGATGAGTGGTGATAAGCCATTGGTTCAGCTTAAATAGCAGTGAGAATTCAAGTGGAACTTGTCTTTGCGTCGCTGGGTTGCGTATGTAACTGGATTGAAAGTTAGCCACGAGTCTAGGTAATTAACTGTTGTCTCTGCATACCGCTTCAGCCATCTTCAACCATTCTTCGACCCCCTTGACGAAAGCATCATCGGCCGCCGGCACCTCTTCATGGCCCCAGACCACGAATTCGTCAAAAGTAGCTTGCTTTTCTAGAACCTTTGTGGGCTCTTCTTGCTCGGGTTGAATATTCTCGGCCTCATATATAGTATCCCTTCTCTTAGGCGGTAGAACACGCTCAGTAGGCTGCACAACTACTCCTGTAGGGATAGGTTAAATAGTGTACTACCGATGGTCAGCAGATGCAGGTCATACCTTGATAGCCTTCCGGAATTACAACACGTCGGCCTCGAAGTCTGCGTCCTCGGAAGTAAGCAGTTTGTAGGCGTTCATCTACTTGAATGTTAGCAGAAGATTGAGGGAAGAATGACTCCGTATGCTTAACACAACGCTTACCTTTCTCATCCGATACGGGGTCCCAGAAACGCTCTAGCGATCCCACGAACCCATCATGGTGGATTCTACAGGGAAGAATATTAGGGGTGCAATTCTCCATCAACTTCTCATTATCGGCTGCGGATGACTGCTTTTGAGATGCTTGGATGGCGAACATTTCTAAACCAGCTGACGGGAAGACTTGTCGATCACTTTGTGCAGGTTGCGAAGCAATCAGAAGAGGTGTTAAAAATTAATTTTGGCGCTTGTTCAACGCCTGTACTTTTAGAAGGGATGTTTTGCTGTAACAGTGGTTCTTCTTCGGAACGAGCTGACACGACGCGTTACCCGCGTTAAGTGGATAGGAAATGCGCCATCCCCAAACGGTCAAATTGCTGCAGTTTCAATGTAGTATAGACCAGCAGAAATACTTAATGATGCTGGACCAAACATGGAAATGAAATGACGATGGTATATACTGGGTTTAATCAGAAATAGAGAGAAAAAAAAAAATTCCTGAGTTATCTGATTATTCGAAGCCGGTCCTTCAAAATAGGGATGATGCGATATGTACACAAGAGACAGAAGTCTAGGGGTATATAAGGTCTCCAACTGCAGCTATGAGGTTGCACTACCTCTTACGAGGCTTCTTCTTCTTTTTCTTCTTCTTCTTCTGGTCCTCACCATTTTCCTTTTTGTCGACGACGAGGCGAATTGGCCACTTCTTCAAATGCTCCCGCTCGAATGCCTCTTTATCTCGTCTATACAGAAGCATCGTAGCTTTAGCATCTTCGACACTAGAGTGCGCCCCGTCCTGAATATTCAAGCCTAGGAATTCCGACGCCAAAATTTTCAGGCGTGGAGAGCCACCACCCGCGATCTTCCGGTAAGGAGGATGCTTGCTTGTGTCTCTGATGTCGCGCTTGGGATGGCCCAGAAGAAGAGCATCCAAGTCATTGCTCACAGCATGTCCAACGAGTATTCGCCCGTCAAGGATCTCTGCAACGTCCTTCTGGACTTGCTCGAGCGACCGAGCCTCCGCCATGTGCTTGGGAGAAATGCCGCTCACATGCGTGCGCCAATCTGTGACCATCTCTTTGGGCCTGACGTACGAATCATATACTTGTTCGCCGTTAAAGTTGACAATACTGACACGCGCGAGGGCAGAATCGGTATCGGGGTTGGGACCGACTCCCACCATTTCGCAGTCCATAGCGACATATTTACCTATTTCTGCACTGAAGGGGGGTTAGACGATGCAGATAGTATATATAGGAGATAGGATAGATATTACTAACGTAGGTGAACGGCCCTCGTTAACTTTTGCTGTCCTGGACTCCGTCCGTGAGTGCTCGGAGATCGTAGCCGTAGAGCTTTTGCGGGAAATAGTTTTCACCACAGATTCCTGTGCGCTCTTGTCCCCTCCATGCTTTTGTCCCTCGGACATTCTTCTCTTCTTTAATGAAAACTTTTTGCGCTCTATTGTCTCTATTTTCTGCTTCTTGGTCGTAACATTTTGAGTCTCGCGGTCCGATGTCTTGCGTTTCTTCGCGGCCGAGGAAGCGCTTTGTTTTTTCAGCGTTTCCTGAAGTTTCTTCCAATTACTGGAAAGGTTATTGACGTCCATGCCAAAGGTATGTGCGATACTAAAGCATCATGATGGTCCGAGTGAAAGAGAAGGTGGTGTTGAGAAGGGTATGGTTGTAGCATTCCATATCTTTCCCCAAAAAATCAGCGATTAGATAGATGCGCTAAAAATTTGGACGACCTTAGGCCCCACTCAGGCAACCATCTTAGTCTCGAACACTGCTGTATAATGCGCTCCACGAATCTATGGTTTATAGAGCCGATACCAGATATATTTTACCTAGCATTTGGTTCACAGCATAATAGCAGCTTGATTGACTGAGATGAATTGCGAGAGTGAGAATGTGGAATGATTTCTATATTGCAGAGCCAGTTCATAGCAAAACGCTTTTATGAAATGCGAAAATAACGGAAACCCAATTATCAAATCTCCAAGCCTGGGACCTTGAAGTCCTTGTATGTCCACTTCTCCGTCAGCTTTCTCTTTGCCTTCTTGGCCTGTGTCACCGGTTTGCGAGATTCCAGCTTTCCCTGCACTATTAACGTGCGGAAGCGGTCATCTAGTAGATTTCCTTCCGGCTTCAGTAGACGTAATGAGTCTTGGAGTTCGTCTGGGAGTACAACCTCCAATGGTTTCTCGGGCACACTATTGCGAAATTAGTACGTGTGAGATCCGAAAATCAAGATCAAGAAAAACATACCGGGCTTTGCCCAATGGCTTACGCCGCAAGGCGACGTCATCTCCTTCTTCGGAAGAATCATCGCCAGACTCGTCGCTGCGTTCGACTTGTCTCTTCTGCACCTGTTCTGCGATAGCCTTGGCTTGCTCAAGTTGCTCTTCCTTCTGTTTCATCTTGGCTTCCCATCTAGCTTTCCTCTCGGCCTCCTTGCGCCTCTTGATTTTATTTCTCTCTGCCTTCGTCTTCCGAGCCGGACGCTTCTTGTTCAGCCACTCTGGTTTCTCGTATTCACTTTCGAATCCCTCCCAGGCACTCTCATCGTCAGATTTGACTTCGCCGTCATCATTTTGTGCCTCTTCAATAAGGCGCTGCCTCTCTTGCTCCTTTCGCTCTTCTTCCAAGCGCTTCTTCTCTGCCTCTACGGCTTCTTGCCCCTTCTCTTGTAGAAGACGATCCCAATCCTCAAATGACGGGTTGTAACTGATGCCAGCATCTGGTGTACGAACAGACGGGATTGGCTTTCCATTCGCGGCAAGTGAGATTGGAGGCTGCTTGATCGTCGGAGGTGCAACTTTGGGCTTGGGCTTCTCGAGGTAATCAAACTTAGGGTCTTCAACAGGTGTTGGATCTTCAGCATCTGCCCATGGGTCATAGATCTCGCTTCCTTCCGCCTTCTGAGTCGGATTCGCTTCCTTGGCCACCTGCTTCAAGCGCAGCCATTCCTTGCGGGTGACCCAGTCGCTCTTGTGCCTCTTGGATTTCGGTTCGATCACACCGTCTGTGACTTTCGAGTTCAGACGTTTGCGGGTATCCACTGCAGGAATTGCAGAGCGTTGGGCTAGAATCTCATCGGCCTTCAGAGGCTTGTGCTGTTTGAAGTATGCATTTCTAATCTCGGCGGAGCCCTTCTTATCGATGACGAACAATTCTTCTGAAGGCTTTTCTGCTAGGACACCACTGTATAGAAGGAATTAGATCAGCATATAAGATCGGAACCGGCTTTCTAGGTAAGAGTCCATTCGAGGGCACATACCCTTTGATTTCTTCATCTTTCAGAACACGAAGGCCCTCCTGGACCTCTGTAACGTCGACATTTTTTCTCCAGGCCTTCTTGCCCTTACGGGAAGGCTGCTTGAATTGACTTGGAGCTTCAACCACAGCCGACATTATGAAGCCCTTTGCAATCAGATTCAACTTGTCAAATTGTAGTTTTGTGTCTTTTTTTGTCGCTGCGATAACAATCTGAAGAAATTCCAAAAATCTGGACCCGCTTACCTAATGTGGTATCGCGGGGGCGACGCTAGGGCGGCTGCCGCGCTAATGTTCCTTTGCGGCGTAACTGGTGTGGCCGCTCAAGTTAAACCGCTCAGGTTAAAGACCTTCCTGCTTGTATCTCGCTTTCTGAACCGCGTCGATTTTCTATCGACTCTGGCCAGTGCAGTTTCATTTACTGCATCAGAGAAATTTAAAGATCATTTAATTTGTATATCAGTACCCATATTTCTTGGTGGAAATTGTTCGCGCTGAGCGACCACCTTCGCCATGCCCGTTGTTAAAGGAGGAGTCTGGTAAGTCTATCTGCCCTTTCGATTCTGAGAATCTCGGCATGGCTGATGGGTGATTAGGACCAATATTGAGGATGAAGTTCTCCGGGCGGCTGTACGTCTCGCGTTCTACTTCATTTGGAGGACGCCCGATAGAGTTTGTGAGCTGACACGTCTTTCTTTCATCTAGGTATCCAAGTACGGCCTGAACCAATGGGCGCGAGTCTCTTCGCTCCTTGCGAGGAAGACCCCTAAACAATGCAAAGCACGATGGGTAGAGTGGTTGGATCCTGGTATTCGCAAGGTCGAATGGTCGAGGGAAGAAGACGAGAAGCTGCTGCATCTGGCGAAGTTGATGCCAACACAATGGCGGACAATCGCCCCTATTGTCGGACGGACAGCAACACAATGCCTTGAACGCTATCAGAAACTGCTAGATGAAGCCGAGGCCAGGGAAAACGATGAGCTGGGCTTGGGAGGTCCCTCTGGCGGCGAGGCGGCTGCGCCTAGTGCGGACGATGTGAGACGGTTAAGGTATGAGGTAGCACTGATTGCAAAGACGTTCGCTTTGCTGATATTTTGAAGACCCGGCGAATTAGATCCCGATCCGGAATCAAAACCTGCCCGTCCCGACACGATTGATCTCGATGAAGACGAGAAGGAAATGCTAAGTGAAGCTCGAGCTCGTTTGGCGAACACCCAAGGAAAGAAGGCGAAGCGCAAGGCCAGAGAACGGCAACTCGAAGAGTCCCGAAGACTCGCTGTCCTGCAAAAACGTCGTGAGCTCAAAAATGCTGGCATCAATATCAAGGTTGTTACCCGCAAGAAGGGTGAGATGGACTACAACGCGGACATCCCATTTGAGAAGCCAGCAGCACCTGGATTTTACGATACCATGGAAGAGGAAGCTCGAAATGAAAGACAGCGAGAAATGTTCGATCCTCGAAAACAACAGCTTGCGAACAAGCGAAAAGGAGATCAGGAAGAAGACGCGGATAGGAAGAAGAGAAAGAACGACAAGAATGGCAGTTCCGCTTTCGCTGCTGCCGCACGGGCTGGCCAAATGCAGAAAATTCGCGAGGCTGAGCAGAGCAGTAAGAGACGAGCGCTTGTCCTGCCGACTCCTCAAGTGAGCGAAAGCGAAATGGAGGACATTATCAAAATGGGCATGGCCGGAGACAGGGCCAGTAAGATGTCTGGAGACGAAGAAACAACTCGAGGTTTGATCGGTAACTACACCTCTATCGTCGGCGGGACGCCGATTAGGACGCCAAGAGCGCCGCCAGAGGAGGATCATATCGCCAATGAGATCCGAAATATCAGAGCGCTGACTGAAACGCAATCATCTTTGTTGGGAGGTGAGAATACGCCTCTACACGAAGGAGGTTCTTCTACTGGTTTTGATGGCATCGCCCCTCGGCGACAACAGATCGTTACGCCGAATCCAATGGCGACTCCTTTCCGACAAGCCAATGGTTTGGGGGCAACTCCATTGCACGGTGGGATCGGTCCAGGGGCAACCCCACTCAGAACTCCTAGAGATCAGTTCGCGCTCAATCAGATGGAAGGCGGACAGTTGATTGGTACCACACCGAGAGATATCAGACTGCACCAGAAAGCCGTCAGTCAAGGTATTCGTAGCAAGTTGGCGTCGCTCCCGAGGCCTAAGGAAACCGAATGGGAACTTGAGGAACTTCCCTCGGAGTCTGCAGAGCCAACTGCTGCGGCGGAGATTTCTGAAGAGGATGCTGCGGAGCGTGATCGGGAAGAGAGGGAGGCACGGGAGAGAGCTGCGCAAGCTGAGTTGAAACGCCAGACGCAAGTCTATCAGCGGGGACTGCCACGTCCGAGTGTCCTCGATGTAGATGCTCTGATGGCGCGTGCCTCACACGTTACCGATCCCATCAATGGCATGATCGCTAAGGAAGCTGCTCTATTGATTGCCAACGACGCTCAAAAATTCCGCCTTCCCAATGGCAAGGTTGAAGGCAAGGCACGGAAACTGGAGCGACTTGACGATGAACTCATCGAAGCAGCGCGTGCTGCCATTATAGCGGAAGTTTCTTCGTCTGATCAGCAACAGGAATGGCTGCAAGGTTTTGATGATCATTGGTCGTCAACGCATTCCAGCACCCTCCCAGGGCTCGCCAACTACGGTGACGACGATGAAGAGGAGGATATGTACCGACAAGAACAGCGAATGATTGACGCTTTTGAGAATGTGCAGGCTTCTCTGCTAGCTACCGCAGAGCGAGGAAATAAGCTTGAGAAGAAGCTAGCGCTGCACTACGGTGGCTATCAAAACCGCGCAAAGACCCTTCGAACCAAGATTGTCGAGGCCAGCTCTGCTCTAGATAACTCGAAGGATGAGTTGAATGCTTTCCAGACCCTGCAAATTTCCGAAGAATCGGCTATCTCGCGAAGGCTCGAGAAGCTCCGCGACGACGTTGCCTTCGTTCTGAAGAGAGAGCGGGAAGCTCAACAAACGTACAGGATTAGAAAGGAGGAGCTGGATGAACTTGTTGCTGGGACAGAGGCAGTTGTCAATGGGTGGCACTGAAGGCCTAGGGAGTGATGATACCTAGGATGTAAACTAGTTCACTATTCTGATTCTCTTACTATTAGACAAGTCTATACTTCATTGTAGTAAGAAGTATATGTGGATCCTCTCCCTTCATATATGCCCAGTATCATATCCAAATTCAGGCAAAAATCCTGAATCCTACTCAGTGGTGAACAAGTTGTGCACTGTAGTCACTCCCTCAATTTGTGAGGTTGCCAAAAGCGGACAGCGAAAAGACCGGTTCCATGGCGGTCTCCCGGGCTGCTTCACAGAACTAAACCTCCATCAACTCCTGCGAAAGAATCAGATATTTCATCGTGCACGTCGTCAAAACCAGGTTTCCTGTCATAGATACATCTCCAAACTATTGAGATTTGGGTTTGAATCACCATGGGAGTTCGGGATTCTCATGGGGAGGCCACTGGGACACCTGACCCTGTCGAGAAGGGCTTTGCCACCCTCACCACCATCCGGTAAGTTGACATCTTGCTGTTGGATACTCGAGAAAAATTTTTATTAGAGTCTCCTATATGGCTTTTATCGGTCGCATAGACTAATCATGGCGGTAGGATCGGTGTTAAGGCGATGGTACAAAAGGTCAGTTGTTCCTCCATTGCTTCCAGCATCGTTTGATATTTTATCACGTGACATCATGAACGGGAGTGAATGTGGTTGCTGATGTTTGCTTTGCTATAGGATGGCGAGCTAAGAAAAGCAGAAATACTGTCGATCAGGCAGCGTAAAGATGGTCCTAGCTTCTAGTGCGTTTTTGGCTGTTCTGATCCATCGGGGTTCCTCATGCTGATGATATATACAGTGTTCACTATGTCGATTTCAACAAACGTCTAGATGGTAAGTACCCGTCTGTCGTTGTGCTTTGAAGAGTGGGCGATCTAACGCATGCAATTAGAATGGATTGACGCTTCTCGACTGGACCTATCTCACGAAGTTGAGTGGCCTCAGCCGGAGAAACCAGAGAAGAAGAAGACCGGTGCTGGTAACAAAGCGCCGAGCAAAAATGCGCAGAAGCGTGCGAGAGCCGATAGTCGTGATGTCTCTGCAACTCCAGATCTTCTCACAGGCAAGAATGTGAATGTTGGCAAGGCGCAACGTCCGTCCAAGGCAGGTGGCAAAGAGAACCGTGACGGAACTCCTCTCAATATGCCCATCGTCACTGCAGAGGCCATCTCAACGGACGGAACCCCTAAGGCGGAGTCTGATGATGTCGAAATGCTTGATGTCAGCTTCACGGACGGCAAAAGCATCAAAGAAGAGGAGAGAGCAATGGGACTCATGTCGCGCGAAGAAGAGATCGAACGACTGCGAACGAGCGGTAGTATGACACAGAACCCAACGGAAATCCATCGTGTTCGTAATTTGAATCGTCTTCAAATGGGCAAATACGACATTGAGCCCTGGTACTTTTCGCCTTATCCCGCTTCCTTCTCCGACGTTGATATCATCTATATCGACGAGTTCTGTCTGAGCTATTTCGACGACAAACGTGCCTTTGAGCGCCACCGTACCAAGTGCACGCTTGTCCATCCTCCCGGCAACGAGATATACCGCGATGACTACATCTCTTTTTTCGAAGTTGATGGCCGCCGTCAGCGGACCTGGTGCCGTAACCTTTGTCTGCTGAGCAAACTCTTCCTTGATCACAAAACCTTATACTACGATGTCGACCCTTTCCTCTTCTACTGTATGTGCACGAGGGACGAGACGGGCTGCCATCTTGTGGGCTACTTCTCGAAGGAGAAGGATTCCGCTGAGGGCTACAATTTGGCGTGTATCTTGACACTACCTCAGTACCAACGGCGTGGGTTCGGTCGGCTACTTATCTCATTCAGCTATGAGCTCAGCAAGCGCGAGGGAAAGCTCGGCTCTCCTGAAAAGCCGCTCAGTGACCTTGGTCTACTGGGCTACCGTCAATACTGGCGAGAAACGCTCGTCGAAATACTCATGGAGCCTGGACGAGAAACAGTCAGTGAGAATGAGCTCGCTCTATTAACTTCGATGACTGAGAAAGACGTCCATGAGACCCTGGTCGTCCTGAACATGCTGCGGTACTATGTATGCGCCCCCACCCCGTCCCACTTGAAGCTTGATATACCGTTAAAACAGTTAGCTGACTACTTATTAGAAAGGAAACTGGGTCATCGTTCTCACCGACTACGTGGTTGAACAGCACAAGAAGCGTCTTGAAAAAGAGAAACTCAAGGGAGCTCGCAAGATCGACCCAGCACGCCTTCAGTGGAAACCTCCCGTGTTCACCGCTTCAAGCCGGACATGGAACTGGTGATGATCCTGTTTGTCTCACTAAATCTTTCCTTTTTACTGTATCTTTTCAGCAACGGTGTTTGGGTCTAACTATGGGTGACATTGGGCTGGAGTTCGGGTCCCATGGAGAAAAAGGTGTTCACTTCAAGCGATTTGTGTATTATCTCTTCCAACAGGTTAAATCATGGGAGTATGTCTGAATACCACATTCTGTCGATATTTGCAAAGCACCTAGAGTATGACGATTTTTGATTCTGTCCTCTGCCATCCTGGTTCGGTTAGTCAACAGACGTAGATATACTTGATCTGTGGCTTCTGAGTAAACCTACATAACATTAAGAGCTACGCTAAGTTTCAGTAAGTCCAGAGAGACGGACATATACTGAACTGTTAAATTAGTATTCGTTTACCTCTCTACGAGTCCTGGAAATGCTGCTGACCGAATCAAGGGATCAGATGCGTCATATTGGTGACGGTAAGTGACGAAAAGAAACTGCAAAGACCGAAGTCCAGAAGGATCCAGGGAGTAGTAAGACACTTCTCTCTTTTGATGCAGGCCATCGGGCAGTTTGGACGAGCTGATGGCCGGGGGTTTGTTTGAGATATTTCAGCACCAAAAAGCGACCTTTCTATTTGGGTAATATCCGGCTTAGCCACAAGCGGATTACTACAGGACAGGCCATTATGCCACATTGATCGTCTTCCCTGAGCACAATGAGTGAAGGGTAAGCTGATCACTGAGCAACCCTGAGTGCTCAGTGAGGATATACTAAAAGTGAGTCGTTTTGGATTACGTGCATTATGGTGACTAAGATTCTTCGTAAATGGACGATTCAAGTGGCGTCAGAAGTGAGCATTTTCAGCGCCCGATTTACCGTCACCTAGCGTTGTGGTGTAAGTTGAGCATCAGCTACGAGCCTAACTTGAATATAGCACTGGTTGTGTGTTTGTTTCATCTTGCAATATTGATTCCGGCACTGAAAATAATATGTGGAGCTGTCTTGTGCCTTTTCTGAAGTACCAGGAAGACTTCGAAGGATAAGTGATAGAACAGCTGCATGGAGAATGATACATATTAAGTAGCACGAAGATCGACTGATCGATTGAGAATCGAGGTTGAAGTGATGCCGGTGTATGAGGAAGAGAATGTTATGTGTGATTGTTTGTCTCTCAAAATGAGACTGTTACTTCGAATCGAGTACTGATGAGGGAGAAGATGAGGATAATGTACGATGCAAAGGACACTGAGAAGAGTACTAGAAGTTCAAGGCAAACGCAGACCCGTTCGATATCCCACATGCGTTGCTCACCAGATACCGAAGAAACCGCTCAATGAATATCCGAAACCCGAGAATTGCCACGGCAGAGCTAACAGACGTAATTCGAAGAATAGAGGCGCATTCCTCTACATGAATAAGCTGGACCAGCTTAGTGGGATGCGCTAATTGTGCGCGGTGCCCACGCTGAATTCCGCGGTTGATGCCGGGGCGAAGAGCCGCTGCCGCCGTTCTGCTGGGCAGTAGTTGTCTTCTTGGTATTAGAGTTTCCAGGACCTTCCCGAGATTTTGTATTCTTTCGTGGTTTGAAAGTCGAGGGCCCGCGCTGTCGAGGATTATGACTTCCTGCTTTCTTTGGGAGAGTCACGGTTTTCGCGGCGATAGCGCCGGGGAAGCGGATGGACACCCGAAAATTGCCAGATGAATCCCTGTCACCGAAGCCCAAAATATAAGGCTCGATGCTGTGAATTTGCATCGGCTTGAGACTCTTGAACCGTAACCGGGATTGCGATGGTGCTGGAGCGGCATGCCAAGCTGCTGGAGGTGCAGCATTGGGAACTCGAACGACAGGTAAAGAACCTGCTTCGCGATCCTCGAAGATCTCCTCAGTCTCTTCGACTTGCTTGGCGCTGGCTATTCCGTCGCCAACTTGAGTCATATTCTCAGCAAGATGGGGGAGAGATACAGATACTGCTGCAATATGAAGCTGAACATCGAGAGGTTCTTTCGATGCTGACGTGACTGCCAAAGCATTTTTCTTCTCATGTACGGTCTTCTTGCCGAAAAGACAGTTGATCTTCTCCTGCCAGGAGGTTGCAGTCGAGACGGGTTGAGCTTGAGCTGGGACGCGAGGAGGAGCGGCAACCATAGAAGCAAATGTAGGAGGTGGTGGCGGTGCAACGATTTTTGGGGGAAGTTTGACAATGGGCTTAGGCGCGGGAAGGTGGACCAAAGGTCGGGTAGAATCACTCATATATACTGGATGACTCGACAGTTCCTCTGGTGGTGGCGGAGAGGGGCTTCGGAAATGCTCATCTTCCTCAAAGGCTGGCCGTTTATATTGCTCCGTGGCCTGAGGGAAGAATCGAGAACTGCGAACTGGCACACTGCTCAGTGGACGAGCATGAGTATCAGCGAAGGGTAGAGTCGCGACAGGATGATCGAAACCAGGCAGATGGTTAGAGATCGAACTTGAAGTGTCGGTTGGTCTATGGATACCGACAACCTGCCTCTGTCCACTCTGGTCGCCAGTGCGGACCTGTCGCCATGTTTCATTGAATGTGACATGCAAAGGCTGGCTATCCCGCATTGTGTTCATCTCGTTCAGGAGCTTCTCATTCTCTTCCGCTTCACGTTTAGCAGCAACCGCGTGGAAATTGTTCCAAGCGGTAGTACCGGTAACACGCGGTTCCTGTTGCCAATGAGACTGGTGTACATTTGGAGGCCCGATTGGCCCTGGTCGGACAACCGGGGTCATAGAGTCGTACTGCGCATGTCGAACATCGGTAGAAGGCAAAGGAGAGATTGACGTAGACTCTGGTTGGGGTCGAGAGGGTGCAGAAAACGGTTGTGGGCCAGAAGAGATTGGAGGTTGGTCGAGGCCGAGAGGACCACGAAGGGATATGTCTCTCGAAGGGAAGCCCCCGAGGGCTTGATCAAATATGCCATTACCCAGGGTCTTATCGTTACTGAGAGGCTTCCAGGGATTGGCAATAGAAGAAGAGGCGGTTCCGAGTTTAGTATTCGAAGACCAAGGGGAATATGAGCTCGAAGTACTAAGATTACTCTTCCATTGGGAACTCGGCTCTTCAATTGTTGATTCGGGCAATTTCTCAGGAAGACGGGACTGCCGGAAATCGCTAGGCTCCTGAGTTCCTGTGGTAGCCTCCAGTTTAGGATCGCGAGCTGGCGAAGCAGGACGTCGAGCATTGACCGTGGGAGCCGACCGTTCAGCAGCTCGTTCTTTTTCATTCGCGGCGACGAGCTTTTTGACTGCGTCGGGATGATGGACTTTCATCATCCCGTATTGCTTCGGTTCGCCAGTTGGCTCCGGTACCGGGGGTTTAGGAGGGGATTGTGCTGCTTGCGTGACGGTCAGGGACGCCTTGGCTTCAGCTTTATCACCTTCCAGAGACTCCTTGTTTTTGGATTTTGGTTTCTCGGGCGGTGGACCCAGTGCCTCCAGCTTCTGTCGAATCCTTTCACGTTTTGCAGCTTCCTCCTTCTCTTCTTGCTCTAACCTGCGCTGCCGAGCTTCAAGTCGCTTTTCCTTCATGATACGTTCCTGCATCGCGACGGGATCTTCCTGCGGCGCTTGCGCTGTAGCATCCTGAGCTTCTGGAGCCGGAGGCACTGATGACTGAGACGCAGCTCGAGGTGCGTTCGCGACACTGTCCGGCGGCCCCGCAGCTGCACGTGGAGGCCATGTTGGACCTGGTGGATGGCGGGCCGAGGAAGCCTCATGCATAGATGCGTCCTTCGGATGCACCGACTCTTTGCTCTGAAGGGACGGGTCTACGATTCCATTGACCTGCGAGCCTCTTCTTGCTTCAAACGTTCTCTGCGGCCCATCAGGGCGGCCGATCGACATCCGACGTCCAAAGCTCCCACTTCCTCCGCTGACGTTGGATGAAGTTCGCCGACGCGTCCAATGCCCGGCATCTTGGCCACTTGACCGATGAGTTTGGAATGCTGGAGATGGCTCCGCAGGTCCTGCCTGCTCACCTGGTGTCGGCCGCTGTAAAAGAGAAGAAGGGCGGAAGCCTTGCTGCTCAGCTCGCCACGGTGCTTTCCTCTCTGGTACAGGCTCATAGCGACCCGATCTAGAGTTGTACAATTCACGAGTTGTTCCAGAGTGCGTGTCCTTCCACGATCGATTGAAGTCATCCGCCGCAATCTCCTTTGGGTGGACAATTCCGGTAGGCGGTTCGCTAACTTGGTGTTCTCTGACAGGAACACGGCCGGGAGGTTGAACCTGAACAGGCGGCATCACTGGGGATACCTTTTCAACAGGCGGCAGTGGGGCCCAAGGTGATTTAGATGGAGGAGCTGGACTTGTGGACGACAACGATGCCTTGTCGTTTGGCCCTTTCGACAAGATGGTTGCGCTCTTCGCCTGCCTTTCCGCATTTGCGCCAAGCCTGAGAACGGTAGGATTGGGTCCGATAGTCGTTGTAGGCTTCGTGACGATTCTGGTCACCTCTGTAATGGCAGGGGCTTGCTCTGGAGCAGGAGAATCGACCTTCGCTTCGTTCGCCGTCTTGGTGTCTTGGCCGGGAGCGTGTACTGCCTCCGCATGAGTAGTAAGGCTCGTCTTGGTGCCATCAGTCCATTCGATCGTCTCAGGAGCCCAGTCGTCTTCGTCGTCATCGATATCGGCCCATTTCGCCTCGGTCCCACCACCATCTTCTTGGATGCGAGAGGTCATATGAATTCCGTATTGCTGCTTGAGTTCCTCATCTGTCAAGTGCTTTGGTGGCGTAGGTTGCACGGCTGTAAAACTCGGACGTTAGAGAGGGGTTGTTCTCCCAAGAAAGGGCAAGCAGTGCCTTACGTCTATTTTTGTTCCAGACCTGATTTGGATCAGGTCCACCCGCACCAGCCTTGCCTGCTCCTGTTCCCGACTTTGAGAGCGAGTCACGGAGGCTGCTGGTCGTCTTGGCCACCAAGCGCGGACGAGAGCTCTGCAATGGACCGCCCAACGGTGTAGTCAAAGACGAGGGGGCTACGTCACGTTAGTAGACAAATTACTCCAACGAAGTTGCGCTTGTCTGTACCTTTATCAGACGGCTTAGCCGTAGCAAGCGCTCCCGGGGCTTTGGGCACGGAAAACTTGGCGAAAGAAACGGGTTTGAAAGTTGTCGGCTTCTTCGAGCCCACACGCTTACCGTCTGTTCGACTGGCATCTGACTCCGAGCCACCCTGGGAAGCCGTGTCTTCTCCGGCATCCGACACCGAGGCTACCCCGTTCATTTCGAGTGCTCGCGTGGCAACTGGCCCGGGCCCCTGCTTTGAGATATCCTTTTCCTATAACCCGTTCAGTAGCGCATTCACTTTCATATTCGTTCGTGTAGAGACTCACTGTCGATGGTCGTTCAGAATCGTTTTCTGTCTCATTCTTCGCAAGTGATGAGTCAGAAGCATTGGGCTCTAGTTGGCTTTGGGGATCGTTCGTTTCCGTCGTGGTCTGTGTTGTTGAGGTGGTATGTTGAGTCTCCCCCACGTCCCCTTCAGCAGAGATCTTGTCTTTGGTGCTCGCAGGAACGTCGGAAGGCGAAGGCTCGCCGCCCGACAGGGTCTGATTTACCACATCGTGGCTGCTCTGCTCTGCCATAACAATTCCCGAGTCTGTGAGATCCGCAGGTTGCGACATCTGTTAGACACTGGTCTTGTAACTGTGAATGCTGGGATAGTCGCCGCAGAAGCCATATAACTCATGAGAAGGCACAGAGGAAACGTTAGGAGAAATACCTATTACGAGGTATCAAGAATCGCCACGTTTAGACTGATAGCTGAATTGTTTGAGCTTGGGGGAAAAGCTCCAAACGACGAGACGAAGTGCGCGGTGGGAGGTGCTCAAATCCAAGGGCTGGAAATAAAGCCCGAAAGAAACGGGCAGGCGAAATAGATGCGATATAATACTAAACGCCACTGCCCAAGAAATCCCAAATGGGAGGTCGCAATAAGAGTTGTCTTTCTCAGGTTTGATGACCGGGTGATGGCTGCAGTCATGGGTGACGGCTCATGTTGGAGGAGAGGTGGCTGTTTTGGGTTAGCGTGGGCCGAAAATGAAGTAAAGAGTCAAAATCTTGTGGCTGGAGCCGGAAGGATGAGATGTGTCACAGGCAAGCGGATTATTCACTGTCGCTAAGGTAAAAATGAAAATGATCTTGGATATTTGGACTTTCGGTCCTTAAAATTTCACATAAAAATCACTGGAGAAACAAAGGGTGGTGTTGGGATCGGCGACACTCCAAATTCTACATCTACACCTCATCTACTACGCGACTGACCAATACACAGCGACGGTCGCTGTGTACATATTCAACGGGAATTAGAAGAGAAAAAGCCGGCATCAAGGCCAGAGCAACTAGGTTGGAGGTATGCCTCTTCTACATTGCTTCGATCTAGGTTCGCTGGTATATACACAGATCCTCCGCAAGCCACACATAAGTGAAGCGTTTAGTGGGGGTGGTTCTTGTGGTGGCCTGTAACCGTTAGCAACGCGAAGAATATTCATGGTCGAAAAGAAAACGTACGAAGGTGGAAGTAGTACTCCATGCTGTAGCCGATGAGAAGGATACCACCAATGGCGTGGGCAAGAGCTGGAGCGATTAAGATCAGTAATTGCCGTGTACAAACTCAAGTCGTCTGGAACTACTCACGGGCAGCAGAAGGGTTCTTGCCGAAGTAACGAGCCTGGTAGCGCCCAATGAGGCCAGTGGGCTTAACATCGGGAGCGGAACCGCGAGGGAGTCTGGCGTAGAAGTTCACAACGCGCTCCATGCGAGCGGCATCCTTAGCGGCACCGATGGCCTTTGTAAAATGTCAGTCATTGCATGATAAGGAGAGCCGGTGTTTGTTTGCGATCGATGCTCAATGTCGTGGTGAAAAGCCTTTACTGGAGAAGGAGGGTACTGAAGGACGTAAAGAGCGTCGAGCAGACGCCATAAGGTGACTCACATTGGGAGAAGCGATCTAGAAAGCAATCAGCATGTCTTCACTGGAGCCGAACAAACGCAATCTCTGGGTATTTGCTATTCTTCCTTACCTTGGGGGGGATCAAAGTCGAGAGACCTCGGCGGGCGATGTAGCTCATCTTGTCTGATTTTAAATCTGCGTTAATATTCCGCTAACGCTTCTGAATGATAATGGGAATATGGACACCATGTAGCACTTCTACTTACCTAAGTACAGGCGAGTGAACCGTACAATCGATAAAGACGAAGTAGTGAGGATGTGCCTCTGAGATCGCGGGTTGTCGGATGAGCGGTTCCTAACGTAGGGAGCCTCAAGAGGCGCTAAACCGAATTTGGTTCTGCCGTAACCACCAGAACCTCGCCGCATACCTCACTCACGATATTGCTCTCCCGCTGTCGCCCGCTCACCTGAATCCAAGTTAGACAAGTCCGCGGCCATGTCCCTCTTCAGAGCAGGTGGCTCTGCCTGCCTTCGGGCGAGCAGAATTGCTGTTCCCATCAATGCACGTTTCAGCTCCACGCAAAACCGTTCTGGGGACCCCGGTGTCAAGACCACCCCAGCAGACGCACCTTCCACACCCGTTTCAGACAGCTCCCTGGTTCGTAAGGAGACGCCATCTGAAGCAATGGCTCGTCACCAGCCCGATTATGATGCCACAATTGACCATGCCACCTCGTAAGGGAACCCTGGCCGATATCCGAGAAGTCCACTGATGGCAATCCAGACAATACTCCCCTGTGCCCAAGCGTGTCATGGACGGTAGCGAGCCTGGCGACACTGTGGCTGCCGCTGTTCTCTCCGGAGCTCCTACAGACCTTCAAGCTCGAACTGTTAGGTACAGATTTAGATTTTCCTCCGTCACCCGCCGCTTTCTGACCACATACTACTAGGATTTACAAGCCTTCGAAGCCTGCAACGCAGTCCGGTACCTGGCACGGCCATCACTGGAGAATGGACTGGGATATTCTGCAGAGAGGTCACCGCTGGGAGAACCCTCTGATGGGTTGGCAGTCTTCCGGCGATTTTATGCAGGGTACTCACCTGAACTTCAAGTCCAAGGAAGATGCCATCTTGTTCGCGCAGAAGCAGGGATACGAGTACTTCGTTCAGGAACCCAATGAGCGCCGCTTCGTTCCTAAGGCTTATGCAAACAACTTCGTTCACGAACCAAAGAAGCTTAAGCACATCAGAACCAAGTGATTGTGTTATTCGAGTGTACTATGTATATAACTGCAAGCTTCTGGTCTTTGAAAGGTTGATTCCATAGGTTAAATGGATTTTAGTGCGTTTTCAGATGTCGTTCACGGAACACGGCGTATTGCTAGAAGACACTGCATTTATGGATATGATATTCTGCTGACAACTTGGCGAATCATGCTCAGTGCCTTTTCTTTCTAATTCGAAGTTAAACTTGCCGGAATTTCCGATCTGAGTCTCCTACGGGGACTCGTGTGACGAATTAACAATCTTAATCCTTTTGAGCAACAGCCCTCTGACTGAGGAGATCTTGGGCGACCTTCAAGCAGCTTTACTTAAGCCTGGCCTGTATGATGGTCCGGATGAGCTGTTCTGTGCGTGCCAAGTCCGCGTGGAGAACTACGTGTATTGTATGGCCATAGCATCCTTGACATCATAATAATTATGACGGTCCAGATGGCTATGTATTCTAATGAAAAATCTATAAGGGAGTGTGGCTAAACACTCAAAAGTAGTCCAACATGGAACCGCTGTAAGCCAATATCGGTAGCATATACTCCGTAGAGAGGTATGCCTATGAGACAGATGGTCCAAGGCTCAAAGCGGAGTTGGAAGGAACGTACACTCAGCCACTCCTATCCTAAATCGAATGCGTCATATCGCCTTGGGCTCTGAACAAATGATGAATAGTGAAGTGTTTGAGTCGCAATCATACGACTATAACAGGCATCGGGTTCGAAGAATAGATGGATGGCCCTGTTAAGGATAGCGAGTTAGGCTAGTCGCTGCGGCCACCCCCGCCACCCCACCTAAAATTTATTATCTCATTGAGATAAGATCTGAAAATTTAGATGTTCATGCTCTCTGAGTAAACGTTTGATGCTCTAGCATCCTCAAATCCAGTCAGTTTCAATTTCAACCTGTCACCTTCTCCAACCACCTTCAGAATACCACCATGTCCCCTTCTGCAACCGATACCCCACAGGGCGTGGATCCCACCATCCTCACTCTTCGCAAAGTCCTCACATCCGAATCGGAGCCGCTCGCTCGCCGATTCCGTGCCTTGTTCTCCTTGAAGCACCTTGCGTGCCTGCAGCCGCCTACCGAGAAGACGCTGCCCGCAATCCAGGCTATTGCTGCTGCCTTCACTTCACCATCCGCCTTGCTGAAACATGAACTTGCATACTGCTTGGGCCAGACCCGGAATCCGGAGTCTGTGCCGTTCCTACAACAGGTCGCGAAGGACACGGAGCAAGATACAATGTGCCGTCATGAAGCCGCAGAGGCTCTGGGCGCTTTGGGGTACGAGGACAGCTTGGAGATCTTGAAGGCTCTTAGGGATGATCAGAATGAGTCCGATGTTATCAGAGAGACCTGCGATATTGCAGTGGACAGGATTCTCTGGGAAAATTCAGAGGCAAGAAAAGCCGAGAAATTAAAGACAAGGTATGAGGCATCTGTATTGATTCACCCTGTTTCTTTCTCTATGCAAATGGCTTATTGTATCGTGTGTACCAATTCACAGTGACTTTACCTCGATCGACCCCGCTCCACCGCTTCCAATGGCGGCCAGTGAACCTTCCATTCCCGAAATAGAGAAGACTCTACTCGACACAAGTCTACCATTGTTTCAGAGATACCGTGCGATGTTCGCCTTGCGCGACCTCGCTTCTCCTCCCGATCTTCCCACAGCGACTCGCGCTGTCGAGGCGCTGGCCAAGGGCCTCAAAGATCCGTCTGCACTTTTCCGACATGAGATTGCGTTCGTCTTTGGTCAACTCTGCCACCCTGCGTCAATTCCAAGCCTCACTGAAGCGCTTAGCAACCAAAGCGAGGTCGGTATGGTGCGACACGAAGCGGCCGAGGCTTTGGGAAGCTTGGGCGACTGTGAGGGTGTCGAGGAGACACTAAGAAAATTCTTGAACGACCCGGAGCAGGTGGTAAGAGACAGTGTCATTGTGGCTCTCGATATGGCGGAGTATGAAAAGAATGGTGAAGTTGAATATGCTTTGGTGCCTGATGCTGGCGTTGCTGCTGCTTGAATGATCCGGTGTCGAAGGTACAGCTTTACAATATCGGTATTGCGCTTGATTCGTTGCTCCCATAGACGTAAAATTATAATCTTGAATAGATACTTCTGCGGTCTCCTAGTTGTTTGTGGTTTCCCTGCAGTCATACAAGATCAGTATTGAGCCCGCAGATGCGATTTGAAGAATCAATGGTGGAGATTGCGTACTTGTAACCGCAAACACAGGTGTAGAACACTGTACTTCCTTCATCTGCACTGCGCAATTGCACTGTTGTGAAGTACATCTCCTTCCTCCCACATCTGGCACATGTATGCTGTGTCAATGCTTCAGTTCGCTTATCTTCAGCTGTCAAGGTCTGAACTGCAGATCTCTTGGCTCTTAACGTCGACGGGAAGGCATTCGGTTTTGACTCAGAGATGATCGTGTTGGGGACAGTATCTGAGGGCAAAATTAGCGCAAGCTCTCGCCTCAAATCCGCACAAATGAGGCCAACAAACCCTTATTCCGAGCGCCGCAAACATCGCAGACAAGGACCTTAGTCGGATCGCCAGTCGACTCTGGTAGGAGATTTCCGCAGTCTGTGCAGAAAATTAAAGATCCAATGGCAGACATTGTGCAAGTCAAGTTTTCAGTATCGACAGAGGTTCGAGATTGATCTTCGACCTGAGATTATGGAGGAGAAGTTAAGCAGGAGACAGAACAAATGCTATCAAATACAGTCAGGATAGAAAACTCCGAACTTTTTTTTCCGCTGAGATGCTGCCGCCCAGAAGACCTACAGCACGGACCACCTGCTTATGTAGCCCCCGGTAACTAAGGACTACTGCCGGGCGGTCAACAGCGGCAACAAGAGAGTGTGCCTGGCAGTAATTATTATTGTTGGTTGCTTAAGTATTGCGTCGCTGTATCAAGAGCTTCTCAGGGAAGGATGACTGGAGTGAGAGTTGACTTTCTTCGCTGATAGTCATGTCTCTGAGCAGGACATGTCTTTCCTGTTTCTATCTCTCACCTCTCCTTCCTAAGTCACTTATATGTTAAAGTCAAATTGCCGCTATGGACCAAAACTGGAGCCCGGCTGTCCAGGTCGTCATCAATGGCCGTCCTCAGGCGCAGGGCCATGGCTCTGGAGGAGTTTCGCAACGCCGGACCAGGCCATTGTCTGTTGATGAAGCTTTGCAGTACTCTCCTATGTCCAGCGCGCCAGTGTTTGGCTTAGGTATGCATCATGAATTTCTCACCTGAATGGTGAAGTCAAACTCACTCATGATACTCTCTAGACTGTATACTGCGCCCTGACGTTGGCCGACCTCCCACTACCACCTCTATCAATCATATCCTTCAGTCGGGTCGAACGGTTTTGAATGAACTAAATGCTGAGATACAATCCGGGCATGATGAGTCGAGTCGATTAGAGACGTCTCGCGAATATCTACAGCAACTGCTTGACGGTGACCAGTTGACGGAATTGTAAGCACCATTGATCTATAACCACGATACGTACGTAGCAACTAATAATTCTTCCAGCAAGTTCAAACTTCCCCCTGGATCCGCTCAGGCCAAGAGTTCCCTGCCTAGCCCACCCTCAGAACAAGCTTCTGGTCAGAATGAGCTTGGCCCGTTTGCAAAAATGATGCTGGATGCTACAGACATAGCATTTAGATGTAAGTCTCAAACTATTGCATTCAGAAACAACGTGCTCTTAAGCTGATCCGTCACAGATCCTACCTCGACGGAAGTCAAGATCGAAAAGCCAATGAGGAAATCCCCAGCGTGGAACGAGCTAGCGCATCGAGCGAATAATGCTACCCCGGCGTCTTACAATCAGTCGGCTTACCCGGCAAGCCAGCTGTCTGTCGTTATCCCAGTCAAGCCCATACATACTCTGAACGAACATGGCGCTCCAAAGAAGAGAAAACTCAATAACGAGGTGGAGGACCTTACTCTGATTCGGCTCAAGGATCAAAAAGAGGAGGCAGATGCTGCTCTTGTAAAGCTACAGGATCTGTTTCACGAAGTTTTTCAGGCGGAGGATCAAATTGAAACAGAAACAACTGCTGGTGGATCGGCCGAACGACAAGATCCCGTTTTCTCGGTTGCTCACTCCCTTGACACAAACAGGCCTGTCCTCTCATCTGACGCTCATAGCCGTCTTCAGAAGGCTATGAAAAGAGTTGTTGGCTTCAACCGGCTTCAGGACATCCCATCGGAGTATTTGAGTAGATTACGGAAACTTTGTGAGAGGCCAATCATTGCCGCACAATTACCCGATCTCAGGCTGGACGATCCGTCAAATGATTCTGAAACCCAAGAGTGGCTTCAAAAAGTCGATGATATGCTCAATGCTCTGCTCGCAGTGGGTACACTGTTGCAGACAATGTCTGGCTCTCGGACGGAAAGGGATCTCTGTCCGGAGGATCTGATCGAGGCCATTCCGAATGTATTCAATCAGATTTTCGATCACTGCGTCATTCCAGCAGTTGAGGCCCGTCCTGGAGGCAAAGAAGCCAGGTATTTTGAGTTCTTTTCTTCCCAGAGGCGTGTTATAGGGGGTGTTATCCAGCAAAGTAAAAAGATTCTTGGTCTATTTGCCGACTTTTTGTCGCGCATTGATGTCTCTGAAGGGACAATCACCGCGACTGAGTTTTTCGCTGCAAAACTAATTTTCGTGGAGAACGCGCACTCCGAAAAGGACTCTGCCATCGGCTTTCAAAAGTATGAATCAGTTCGGCGCGGAGCAATGGATGTCCTGGCAAAGATTTTCTCCAGGTATCCTGCTCAGCGTCCATTCATCCTTGATGAGATTCTTGTGTCCCTGGAAAAGCTTCCGTCTACGCGGCAGAGTGCCAGGCAATTCAAGCTCGCCGATGGCAAAAGTATTCAGCTTCTAACTGCTTTGGTCATGCAGCTTGTCCAGACCACTGCGCTTGACACTCCATCGTCCAAAACACGAAAAAGGAAGCACACCCTCTCGGCTGGCGATGATGACGAAGAGTCACATGAGAATGAGGACGATTCGGAGGAAGGTGGCGACGAGGATCAAACAGATGCATCTCTGGAGCGTCTCGCAACGAAAGTCAACCGTCTCTATGATAATGCAGTCCGCAGTGCGCAATACATCGTCAAGTTCATAGTTCAACGGGCAATGACATCTACCAAGACTGGCGACCAACCCTTTCGGAACATTCTTGATATCTTCACCGAGGATCTGATTGGTGTCCTAGGCTCAACAGATTGGCCGGCGGCTGAACTACTTCTTCGCATCATGGCGTCTCATATGATTGGTATTGCAGATCTTGATAAGAGCCCTGCCACTGCGAAAAGCATGGCTCTGGAGCTTCTGGGCTGGATGGGATCCGCCATATCCGATCTAGTCGTGACTGCGCAGCACTTGCTTCCCTCGATGGAAGAGTCCGACAGTGATCTCAGTGTCTATTTGAGACAGTTGTTTGAGGACTATTCCAACCATGCCTTACATCCTCAAGATCTGGTCGTGGCAGAAGGTCCGTATCGAATAGCTCTCGAGTACTTTCTTCAGGCTCAGTCATCGGACAACTGGCAGCTCTCCAGTGCTCGGGGTTATTACTTGGCGCAATGGGCAAAGACCGTCTGTTCTGTCTACTATAACTCCGATGACAAGGACGATGTTCCTGATGGTGAAGCTACTGAGAGTCTCATAGTTCTCTTGACGAAGTTGTTCTCCGAGCCGCTATGGTTGGAAACTCATAGGTACGGGCATTATCAATATCCATTTGCTGCAAAATGCTAACGCTGCTATTCCAGACACTTCGATAGGATATCACCCGCTCATGGGCGGTTCGCATACATTTTGACCGTTTTGAACTCGAGCTTTTGCAAGGCCTTTGATACGATCCTCAAAGTCCTCCTCAATTCGATTGCTAGCGATCAGGCAAAGGTTCGTAGTCGGAGTCTGAAAAGTGTGATCTACATGCTCGAAAAAGACCCAAGTCTTCTAGACAGAGACGCATCAGTCATGCGCGTTATACTTCGATGCGCTACGGACGCCTCGCCGATGGTTCGCGACTCGGCGCTTTCGCTGATCGCCAAATGCATTGCTCTCAAACCGAAGTTGGAAGAGGATGGGTGCAGGAGCATCCTGACCTGCGCAGCCGATCCTACAGCTGGTGTGAGGAAGCGCTGCATTGGGTTGCTAAAAGATATTTATCTCAAGACGTCTCGCACCGAATTGAAGCTGGCTATAGTGGATAGCTTTCTCCAACGGACAACGGATACAGAAGAAAGCGTAGCCACTTTGGCGCGGCAGACTTTCGAGGAGATTTGGCTTACTCCGTTTCATGAGCTTATCGATTCATCACAGGATAGCTCGAAGCTCAAGGTTGGTCTAGGAGAGCGGGTGACGTTGATCGTAAGCTTGGTGCAGCGCAGCGAGACCGCTCTCGAAACATTAGGGTTTTGTTTGAGAAAGATTCTATCGGACAATTCCAAGACGGCTTCGTTGAACTTCAAGGTTTGCAAAGCGATGGTTGCAACGATGTTCGAAAAGTTAGTTGAGGATGAGGGCTCGGAGAAGGAGTTTCAGCAGGCTCTCCTGCAAACGATCACAGTATTTGCCAAGGCAAATGCGAAGCTATTCAGCCCTGACCAACTGGAGACTCTTCACCCTTACATCGGCAATCTCGCCACTGCGGAGGATTTGTTCATTTTCAGATCCGTCGTGGTAATCTATCGCTGTGTCCTGCCGTACCTTTCGTCCGCTCACAACAGTCTTCTAAAAGAAGTGCAAAATGATCTTTTCAAAAGCGTGGCGAAACTTGCTCGGTCAGAGCTCAACGAGGTCATGGCCTGTTTGTGGACCATTAATGGTGTTTTGCGCAACACTGACAGACTCGTGAAGCTGACTATATCGGTTCTGAAACCGATTCAACATTACCGAAACGTCGATCTTGCAGATAACGCTAATTCGGCTATTGTGGCCAGAGCTAAGAGCTATATTCGAATTGCCGGCTGCGTCGGGCGGCATTGTGATCTAGAGAAGTACGAACCTCATTTCAAGAACGCTTTTCCGTCTTGGAAAGGCGGATCGGTGGCTGGCTTGATGGTGGACTCTATTGTCCCTTTTACTCTCCCGAAACAGCCTCTGGAACTCAGGGTTATGGCGCTAGAGAGCGTGGGCTCGATATGCCAGTCCTGGCCAGCTCAGTTCAGCCGGGATGAGCCGAGAAAGATCCTTTCCATGGTCTTCAAAGAAGACAATGCAAGCCTCCAGAATATCGTCCTGAAATCCTTCGCAGAGTTTTTCGCCATGCACGAGGGCAAAGCAGAGAAATCAGTCGTGCCGTCTGCTGAAAAAGCGGACCAGGAGAACTCTACTAGACTTGGTGGCTCATTGAAAGCAAGTGACAACGATGGGGCTGCCGCTCTAATAGCTCAACACTTCCTACAGAGCATGCTTCGAGTCGCGCAATCTCGGCAGGACGCATACGCTCTCACTGCCATTGAATTAATTGCTAGCATTAACCGTCAAGGACTGGTTCATCCCAAAGAATGCGCAGGCGTGTTGGTTTCACTGGAGACATCCACCGTGCCAGCCATTGCCAAGGTTGCGTTTGACACACACAAGATGCTGCATCAACAGTATGAATCAATGTTTGAAAGAGAATATATGAGGGCCGTTCAGGAGGCTTTCTATTACCAGCGCGATGTGGTCGGTGATTCTAGCGGCGCTTTGGCCCGACCTTACGTTGCAAAATTGGCACCGCTTTTTGATATTATCAAGACCAGTAACAGTCGATATCAGAAGAAATTCCTGTCCAACCTGTGTTCGAAGGTAGACTTCGAATTGAAGAAGCTCGACAGCACTGGGGACCCGCCAGAGCATCTTCTACTTGCGCGATTTGTGGCTCAAAATCTGGCATTCTTCGATTATGGCCAGCTTGCTGAGCTGGTCTCAGCAGTTGGATGCATGGAGCGCATTGTTTCCGCGACAGGAACAGTCGTAGCCCATTCAATTGAAACAGAGGTTTTTCCGCCTAGGATGGAGGCACCACTGGGAGAACTGTCATCCGAGCCTGTGCCACAAGGGCCAGGCAACGCAGAGCCTCTACGACAGGTCAATCTGTCCGTGTTACGGCAACTAGCTACAGCCGCCGCATCCCTCTCAATGCTTTGGGAGGCTCGAACATACCTTCGCCGTCTGTATGGGATACACGCCCATGTACGAGACAAGGAAGGTAAAGCTGCGGCCAAGGAGTTGAACAAGTCCGCCACCAAAGTGCAAGGAGTGACCGGCGACAAGTTTTGGGACGCCATATCTCGGAACATGGAAGCACTGAATAGCGAAGAGCAAATGATCAGCAAATGTCGAGAATTTGCCACTTTGCTTGCAATTGACGATGAATTCAAGGTCGGTGAGGACGAGGATGCTGAAGGCGACAGCTTCGACGCTGTCGCTGACCTTGACGACACGGGGGCTGGTCCAGGGTCCCTTGGTGGGCAGCGACCTGGCAAACGGAAGAATTCTGTTTCTTCTCAAAATCCCGCGAAGCGACCCCGGGGAAGAAAGAGCGGCTCGGGCAAGAAAAGAGCCAGCACGGAACCAGACGATGACATGGATTGGGGCTAAGAACTCCAGTAGTCAGTTGGCCCAGGCACGGTCAACGCTTGCATTTTTCGCTGTGTATCACATAGACGTTCGCATACGGGACGGCAAACGGCGTTCGGTGGGTTTTTAACCGCTTTTCTATCTCATGAGATATCTCTTTATCTAGCTATTCTGTTATATTAAAATGACGGCTGGGAGGAGATTTGCTTGATGACCAATTCTTATCCTTATGGCTGGCTCCTTCTGTTCTCTATTCTATTTTGGCTGCCTGCACGGTAAGGCCAATGTTTACTGTATCCATTTCGCTGTGCCAGGCACAAGGACGATTCGTTGAACATTCTTTATCAGGTAGCTGCAATATACCACGAACAAATTATCGTTGATTCCGCGAGTGATGATACTTTATCTATTCTATCCAAGTTCTCTAGCAGCCTTAGCGATGCCAAGTTGTTGCCGAGATACCCACCGCTATATTTATATGAGGCCCCAGAAGGCTTAGTGCCGATTGTTGTTAGCGTGGCATGACGTAGCCGGGCCGCTCCCATTCCTTTTACTATTCGAAAGACTTTCTTCGCGGTCAACTTTCCACCGACCAGTCTTTCTTTTCTGTGTTCAATCCTTAGGTTCACTCTCTTGCTATTTCGTACCGTCCTATTACGGGTACAATCATCCAGCCAGCATCGACAGAATCCGACACTCCCGAATAGAATCACCTAGCCGCACACCTCATCCCTATACGCCATGAGCACGGCGCTACTCCGAAGCCGCGCAAATACTGCGGCGCTCAGGAGGATCTGTCTTGTATCACATGGAGGTCAATTTCCGAAATCTCGCTCCTCAATTGGCATTGCTGCATCTCGTGCTTTACATACGACCCGGCGGCGACCAGTGACCCAACAGCGTATCTCAAATGTCCTGCGCAGTGCGTCGTTATCAGTCCGATATGAGTCGACGGGAAAGGACCCAATGGCTAAAGCTGCCCGCAAATCTCCCGCCCTCAACCTACTCGTAAAGAGCTTCACATACTGTGGATTTTTCATTGTCATGACCAGTGTTGCAGTAGTCGCGTTCTTCATATACGATGCGACCACGTACCGAGAAGATCCTAGCTCAGAAGACATTCCTGTGTCTGAATTGGCACTTAACCCTCGACGCGGGGGACCGAAGAACCTGCCTATAGCGGAGGTCCTGGTGGGAGACAATGACTCGGAGGCGATGGTGCAGCAGAACGACAAGCCGCGTTTGGTCATTCTGGGGACGGGCTGGGGCAGTATTGCGCTTCTCAAAAATCTCAATCCTGGCGATTATCACGTCACGGTTGTATCGCCGACGAACTATTTCCTTTTCACGCCTATGTTGCCCTCCGCCACAGTTGGGACTCTGGGGCTGCGCTCGCTTGTTGAGCCAGTCCGGCGGATCATCCAACGGGTTCATGGTCATTTCTTGAAGGCCGAGGCCGAAGATGTGGATTTCTCGGAGAAGCTGGTTGAGGTATCTCAAGTTGATGCCAATGGCAAAAAGCAGAACTTTTACCTTCCCTACGACAAGCTGGTGATCGCTGTTGGTGAGTGCAAGCCATGAGCCTCTTTGGTGTTGTCGGTACTAAATTTGGTCTACAAAAGGATGCGTCACAAACCCCCACGGTGTCAAAGGACTCGAGCATTGTAATTTCCTGAAGACGATCGACGATGCTCGTAAAATCAAGAACAAGGTCCTCGAGAACATGGAGTTGGCTTGTTTACCGACTACTAGTGACGAGGAACGTCGGCGTCTGTTGTCGTTCGTTGTCTGTGGCGGTGGCCCGACAGGCGTTGAGTTCGCGGCCGAATTGTTCGACCTGCTGAATGAGGACCTACTTCGCTCGTTCCCCAAGATTTTGAGAAATGAGATCTCTGTTCACATTATTCAGAGTCGGAGTCATATCCTGAATACTTACGATGAGGCTCTGTCTAAGTATGCCGAAGTACGCATTTCACCCGGTTCACTGAGATAAGAGGATTGATGAGGCTGATGCATACAGGCCCGTTTTAACCGTGATCATGTTGAAGTCCTGACAAATGCTCGAGTGAAGGAGGTTCGCGACGACAGAGTTTTGTTCACTCAAGTCGAGAATGGCCAGCCGGTGGTGAAGGAGATCCCGATGGGTTTCTGCTTGTGGTCGACCGGAGTTTGTATGTGATCTTTATCCTGGTGTGCGACGTACTCAGAACTGACTATTGCACAGCTCGCGCTGAACTTTGCAAGAGACTCTCAGACAAGCTCGAGGCTCAGAACAACAAGCACGCGTTGGAAACCGATACTCACCTGCGTCTACTCGGAGCTCCTCTGGGCGACGTGTATGCCATCGGTGACTGTTCGACCGTCCAGAACAAGGTGGCCGAGAATATCATTTCGTTCCTGCGCACTATCGCCTGGGAGAAGGGCCAAGATCCCGAGAAAATCCATCTCACATTCCGGGAATGGAAAGACGTAGCCAACCGAGTCAGGAAACGTTTCCCTCAGGCAGCCAACCACCTCCGCCGGCTAGACAAGCTCTTCGAACAGTATGACATAGATCACTCCGGTACCCTCGACTTCGGCGAACTCCACGAGCTTCTCCACCAGATCGACACCAAGCTCACCTCCCTACCGGCCACCGCCCAGCGCGCCAACCAACAAGGCGAATATCTGGGCCGCAAACTCACCAAGATTGCAGCCGCGCTCCCCGGCATGCGAGCCAACGAGATCGAACACGGTGACGTCGACGACATCGTCTACAAGCCCTTCAAGTACAAGCATCTCGGCAGCCTGGCGTACATCAGCAACGCGGCCGTCTTTGACTTCGGCGGCCTCAATTTCAGCGGCGGCGTTCTAGCCATGTACCTCTGGCGAAGCGTTTACTTCGCGGAGAGCGTCAGCTTCCGCACGCGGTGCATGCTGGCCATGGACTGGGCCAAGAGAGCACTCTTCGGAAGAGGTCTGTTCCCTTCGGAGCTGTTCTTCTTTATGTGGATCCTAACTAACCTTTGTCTCTCAACAGATCTCATGAGCTTCTAATCGGATCTTCTGGAAATAGGCAGCCTGCCCTGGCAATCCACAGATAAAGGACATACCACCCTATCTATTCATGCTCGTGGTTGCTGTTAGATCGATAAAAAGGATCTGAATACCTACTTCCTTCATATCGCTTTGTCCATATTATGCTATTTAACTAAGGGCTCACTCGCGTTGGAATAGATGGAGGTTGAAGACGTGTAGCTACTTTGTTTGGGATTAGTGATACAACTCATGCTTGGTGTTCTTAGAATATATATCCACGACAAGAGCCTTTCTACCAATGCTGATGAATTGTGTTTGATAGTTATTTTCCTGGCTATTACAGATGATTCAGTCAATTTAACTGATTAGTATCAAGTTACAAGAGCTAGAATGCTTACTGCTTAATTGAGTCTTGGTCATTGCGTCCACATATACGTAAGCCGACCAGAGGGAGAGTTAACAGGTGCATGGGCTGCTATAGAATGACCAAGACCATTTCATACAGGACATAGAAGAACAGAGAACGGTGGCAGTTCGGATTTTACAACAATGTTTCATTCTTCGATTGTTTTCAATTGCCTCGCTTATGAGAAAAGTACTATGGTTGAGCGCCCAGCGTCCACAGACGAAAAATCAAGCCCGAACTCCTCGCTAAACTGGAAAAGCGGCAGAGATCAAGAAGCAAAGTAATGCAACACCGCTGATTATGAAATCATCGGGTCAACATCTCCGTTGTTGGCCATTACAGTATCATTTGAAGCGCCATTCTGACGGGTGCTCTGAGCGTTCTTTACGTTGCTGCCATCATAGAGTCCGAGGTCGAGCTTTTCAGGAAGATCCTTCTTGGCTTCTCGGGCCTTCTGCTCCGCCCAGGCGCGTAATTTAACCAAGTTGCGCAGCCGAGCTTCTTTACGGGCACCCTGGCTTTGCAGGATAGCTTCATTTACCCTGGTAGCAATATCTTTACGTAAGTCAGGATGCAACAATGGCGCTAGGGATGGCGCCAGGTTCTCAGTAGGGAAGATCAAAAGAGCAAGGGTGCGCTCAAGGTCCTCGAGAAATTGAGGGTTGGTGGGCGCCCGCGGAGCGAGCTGTGAGGTCGCAAACTCGAGGGCAGGACTGATGTCACCATTGGGTGTGGACATGCACGTGCGGATCAATTCCACAAGCTGCAAGCGAAGCAATGCGAAGTGCAGAGATGGATTTTCATCCAAGATCTATACAGACGAGGTCAGCATGGCATATTCATTGAAGTGTATGACGATGTTGACATGGCAGTTGAACAGTTTGCTAATCATACTGAGGACTGAAGATGTTTGTTTTTCATCAAAACCCATAAGGGGATTTATGAGTGGTGCATGTAAACCGATATAATCCTAGCAAGGGATAGGCGGTGGGGCAGGAGGTTTAGGGAGAAAAATCTGCATACCTGTGGATTGAGATCATTGATCTTCTCGATTGCAGCTTGAATGTTGCCAGAATGAATCGCAGTGCGAATCTCTACTCTTTCCTGGATGGACTCAATGTCCGCCCTGGGTTGTATGTTGGCTTCAACTGCAAATTTCTTTGCAGCAGCTGGGTAGCCATTGGTAATGAGGTAATCCATCACTAGATAGTTGATATCACTAGTGAAGCTGATTGTCAGCAACTGCAGGCGACTCAAGACGTCAAGAGCAAAAGTAAAGTGAGGAACGATTCAGAAACACAAGTTAACATATTCTCCTCAAGAAGTTTCAGAGAGATTCCCAACTTGATTTCAAGATCATCATAAAAAGTTGTTCGGAAAAATGAGAGGCAATAAAATATGCAACTCACGTTTTGGAGGGTTTGACCTCATCGACCTTCCGCTCGAACTGATGCCATGTTGGCGTTGTTGTTGAGGAAGTGGGAGACATCTGCATCCCGTTAAAATCAAGCTATTACGCGCGCACAACCCATGAGAGAGCATACGTAATTAGCTGAAGACATTGTGGGATATTGTGGCGTGGACCTTGATGCAGGTATCAAGTGCCTTGGAACTGCTCCGGCTGTCTGTGAAGATGGAAAACCTCGCAGACGGAAGCCATGGAGAGAGAGATTCTCTGAGGGGGAAAAGAGAAGTGAAGAGGAAGAAGAAGAGGAGGAAAAAGCCGGCAAGAAAAGCAGCAGGATTTTGGGTCACGCTTAGAGCTCCAGGACCAAGACTAAACCGTAAGCGAAAAGTCACGGGTCCAGGCTAAGCCCAGTCGGTCTAAGCGCCATCACTAAAGAAGCATTTGAGGGTTCCTTGCCTGATTATTATTATCTGCAGTTCTTATCGGCCCAGGAGCTTTTCAGCACTGGCGATTCCTGACCTGGCCCTCATATATTTTCTTCTGGATGATATGTGTGGAAGGTCAGGAATCTGTTGCCTATTCTTATTATTCCAGCCAGGGAGCCTTTACTTGAAGAAGTAGCAACATGGAGTCTGTCTCTCCACTTTACTCGTCGGCCACGGAGAAGAGATACTACTCTCCACCATGGGCGGATTTGAGTATTATTGGGATTGCAGGCAGTTCGGGCTCTGGCAAGACGTCCGTGGCCATGGAGATTGTTAAATCCTTGAATCTGCCGTGGGTTGTGATTCTCGTTATGGTACTGAGGACCCATTCGAACATCACTTCCATAGATATAGCCATTTTCGTGCATCCTCGTGACTTCTAACCCTTTCTGGTACAGGACTCGTTCTATAAGAGTTTGACTCCAGAACAACATGTCAAAGCGCATGCAAATGAATTTGATTTCGACTGTCCGGATGCAATCGACTTCGATGCATTAGTACACACGTTAAGGGATCTCAAACAAGGGTAATTCCTCCATTGCTCCTTCGTAATCTACCAAGCTCTCCGGAAATTTTGCACGCAGCTAACAGGTAATCCGTCAACCAACTAAAGAAAGAAAGCAAACATACCTGTCTACTCTTTTGCTGAACACCAGCGCCAACCTCAGACGACCACTCTTTACTCGCCGCATGTCTTGATCTTGGAGGGTATTCTGGCGCTCCATGATCCGAGAATCATGGAGATGTTGGACGTCAAGGTAATTCTATTTTCACGCACTTACTACCTCAAGATACTTATCAGACCTTTTCAGATTTTTGTGGAGGCAGATATGGATGTTTGCCTTGGACGCAGAAGTGAGTGGAAAAATCATGCCCGATGTGATTAACTGTCCTAACCGAGGCGCCGCCAGTATTGCGTGATGTCCGGGAGAGAGGCAGAGACATTGACGGTATCATTAAACAATGGTTTCAATTCGTCAAGCCATCGTATAAGCAATACGTCGAGCCTCAACGGTCGGTTTCGGGTGAGCTAGCACAAGGTTCCCTCCCGCTCTGCTTGTCTGACGGAACTAGATATTATCATCCCCCGCGGAATTGAGAACAAAACGGCCATCGGTAAGCGAATATGTTGAACTTCAGTTTGCACGCCTTTTCTGAACAGTTCCCAGATATGGTTGTGAAACATATCCAGCGCAAACTTCAGGAGAAATCCGAAAAACACAGCGCAGAGTTACAGAAGCTGGAGATGATTGCTTCAGAAGAACAATTGTCTGCAAATGTGTTCCTCATGCCTCAGACCCCGCAATTCGTCAGCATGAACACAATATTACAGGACCCTGCGACAGAACAGGTCGACTTTGTCTTCTATTTTGACCGTCTCGCTTGTCTACTAATAGAGAAGTGCGTCGACCCTTATGTGCAAGCGTCTGAAAAGTTCAAGTGTGTGACTGACCATAACGTCTGGTAATAGGGCCTTGGACTGTACTCGGTATCATCCGGCGAAAGTCGAGACCCCTCAAGGGGATAATTATAACGGATTACATCCAGAAGGTCTAGTGTCTGCTGTAGCGATTTTGCGAGGTGGTTCTTGCCTTGAGACAGCTCTCAAGCGAACCATTCCTGATTGTATTACTGGTCGACTGCTCATTCAGACGAACGAGCGGAACGAGGAGCCAGAGCTGCATTACTTGAAACTGCCGTCAGGCATTGAAGAGCACGCAACAGTCATGCTCCTTGATCCTCAAATGGCTAGTGGAGGAGCTGCCCTGATGGCGGTTCGTGTCTTAGTCGATCACGGAGTCGCAGAAGACAGAATTGTCTTTGTGACCTGCGCTGCTGGAAAGGTCGGACTTAAGCGGCTCAGCACCGTTTATCCTGAGGTCAGGGTCATTGTAGGGAGAATCGAGGATGAGCGAGAACCTCGATGGTTGGAGAAGAGATATTTCGGATGTTAGAATCTTAAAGGAAACTTGTTGGACTAGAGGGTTGTATATTGAAAGTATCGGTGCCGGGGAAGGGTCGCATTTACTTTGGTCTTTTGGTCTATATGACCGAGCGAGTAATGTACATACCATTTACGCAGTATATGAAGTAAGGTACCCATGATTGGCAATCAAGGCACGGAAGCATAAACCATGAGCCCTACCTTGTAGAAAGACTTCGCTGTAGGAACGCACGGACCAACGCAGAAACCGGCGCAGATTCTTTGGTTCCACCGCCAAAAGAAAATTATCCTTATCAACCAAATCTCATAGAAAAGGTGCTACAGATTCCAAACAACATACTCAATTCTGACACCCACACGGTCGTGTTCTCACTAGAATCAATTCTTCGAAATCTTTTTCCGTGGGACTTCCACGATGCCCGACTCAAAGAAATCCAAAAAGAGCGGCAAGGCCGACAACCAGGCCGGCCCTGTTATCAGTACGATCAACCTCTTTCTGGCTCATGATCGCCAGGCTTGATAAATGCTAACCTTTGTCTGTTTACTTCTAGCCGATCCTAGATTCGCTAATATCCAGATCGATCCACGTTATCGCCTTCCCAGCAAACGCCAGACCCATGTGAAGCTCGACAAGCGTTTTGCGCACATGCTGCGCGACAAGGATTTCTCCCGGAATGCCGCGGTTGATCGCTATGGACGCAAGCTTGCACGCGATGACACGAAGAAGCAGTTGGAGAGATTTTACCAGTTGGAAGGGGCCGAGGAGGAAGATGAAGATGAGGGTGAGGAAGAGCAGGATGATGGAATGGCCGCTGATGACGATGACGAGGTTCGCAAGGAGTTGAAGCGGATAGATAAGGCGTATGATCCTGCTCGGGACGGAGGATTCTCATCTTCATCCTCGGAAGAGGAGAGCTCGAGTGATGAGGAAAGTGAGGAAGAGGACGAGGAGGAGGAACAGAGTATTGAGGAGCTGGAGTTCCCCGATAAACAGCAGGTGGATGTGCCGACAGGAGAAGTGACGAATCGCATTGCGGTGGTCAATCTGGACTGGGACAATATCCGGGCGGAGGATCTGATGGCTGTGTTTTCCAGCTTTGTTCCGACCGGCGGCCGGGTGTTGAAGGTCTCTGTGTACCCGAGCGAGTTTGGCAAGGAGCGCATGGAGAGGGAGGAAACAGAGGGTCCTCCTCGGGAGATTTTCGCGACGAACAAGCGCCAGGAGGACGACGATGAGGAGAACGAAGAGGATCTTGATTCGGAAGAAGAGGAGGAGAAGATCAAGCAGTCGATGTTGAAGGAAGATCAGGGCGAGGAGTTCAACTCTACCCAGCTACGAAAGTATCAACTGGAACGACTGCGGTACTTCTACGCGATCCTGACATTCTCGAGCAAGGATGTTGCGAAACATGTCTATGACTCCGTGGACGGAGCCGAGTATCTATCTAGTGCCAACTTCTTTGATCTTCGATTCGTACCGGACGACACGGACTTCTCCGACGACAAGCCGCGCGACGAATGTGAACGTATTCCGGACGGATACCAGCCGAATGAGTTCGTGACTGATGCGCTGCAGCACAGCAAGGTCAAGCTTACATGGGACGCGGAAGACAAGTCGCGCAAGGAAGCTCAAGCCCGAGCATTCAGAGGCAGTCGCAAGGATATTGATGAGAACGATCTGAAGGCCTACCTTGCCAGTGACAGTTCTGATGATGAGGCAGAAGAAGAGGCGGTGGAAGTTGTCGATACTACAAAGGGAGACGGGTCTAGTACAAAGATGTCCAAGAAAGAGGAAGAGCGCCAGCGCATGCGGGCTCTCCTAGGCTTAAGTACAGAGCCTATCAAGTCGTCCAAATCACCTGGTCCTGTCGGCGAAATGGAGGTCACCTTCACCTCGGGCTTGGCTGGGGAGCCCAAACGCGACACCATCTTCGAGAACGAGCCCGAGAAAGAGGAGACTACGATTGAGAAGTATGTACGGAAAGAGCGTGAGCGCAAGAAGCGGAGAAAGGAGAAGCTTAAGGCCCTGAAGCGCGGGGAAACTGAAGGGGAGGCGAAGGCCGATGCCAGCGAGGACGACGCAGCGTCTGCAGGGGAGGGACAAGCTTCGCAGGACGACTTGGGCTTCAACGATCCGTTCTTTGACGATCCGGATGGCAAGGCCACTGCTGCCGCTCGTCGCAAGGAGGAGAAGCGTAAGAAGCGCGCTGAACGCGAAGCCGAGGAGGCAGCGAATGCGGCTAAGCGGGCCGAACTGGAGCTCCTGATGCTGGACGACAAGAAATCAGAAATCAAACACTTTGATATGAATGAGATCGAGAAGGCACAGAAACAAGCCCGCAAGAAGAACAAGAAGAAGGCAAAGGAGCAGGCTCAAGCAGTCAGTGACGATTTCCAGATGGACGTTAGCGATCCTCGTTTTGCAAGGCTGTTCGAGAGTCACGAATATGCCATCGATCCTACCAACCCGAAATTCAAGCCGACATCGGGTATGAAAGCGCTGCTGGATGAAGGACGCAAGAGACGAAGGGATCGGGATGACCGAGGGGACGAGGAAGCAGACACCATCTCGCGTGATAGGAAGAAGAAGAAGCAGAAGCAGAGCGCTGCAGGCAACGCTGGCTCAGATGACTTGAAGAAGTTGGTGGACAAAGTGAAGCGCAAGACGCAACAAACATGAGTCTGACTGTACTCACCTTGGTTTGATTTCTCTAGCGGACAAGACAAAAGCATAGTGGGATTCAGGATATTCATGATATATACCACGGTATTGTACATCATCTTTGCAGGTGTATTAAAAGCATTCTCCATCTTTGAGTTGACATCGTGCATCCTCTTTGCCCCTGGATACCTTTCCTACATCGGCAACCATTCCCCGGGAAAAACTTCCAGTAATATTTGATATCCTGCGCATTCTCGGCTGCCTGTAATCTTCTATAGCCCCATTCGGTGCTTGAATGACTCGAAGAAGTAACCTGGCCCATGCAGGATGAGGTGTTCGTCCTACCCCGCCTGCAGCATCATTACTAGATATGTATGTCTATGTCCACCGTGGTATATCTGACTGAAGGGAAGTATGCAAGCTGCCAATGAGATGCATGCGATCGGCATCGGAATGAGATGAGGCTGAGATCATGTGTGAAATAATACGGAGAATCTCACCACTTCAGTTGTTTCTGTGTGGTGGTGACGGATTTCATTGCTCACCGCCCTTTCGTCCATCTCCCTCCTGCTCCGGCCTTTCTCACACTACCTATCTACCCTCCCCGCCCCCCGTCTTTGCTTCTCCGGACTCAATTCATCATCTTTTCCCCTTCTGTTGATGCTTTATCTTTCTTGGTGATGAGATTGTTTCTTTCTCATACCTAGTCAGTTCTGGTGTGTGCACGATCTCTCGATTGCCAGAAGTGAACATTCCCCCGCACTGGACGATCAACTGTTCAGGTGGTGTCTTTCCTTTCTGGTCGATTCTGAAGGAACACAAGTGCCCCTCGGTCAACCTGGGTTGATCATGGTTTTTCATCGGTAGGGTTGGATACTGGGGAACGGCAGCTCAGTCTAGGTTATCGGTCTGGCTGTTGGTTACCTGTTATATTCAATCTCACCTCGACAATTCCGTGGTTTGTTCTGTGCCGTGTGTGCCGTGAACATTAGGGCCTGGCGTTGTACTGCCATTTCTTTACTGACTGTTGCATACCTGATCAGTCGTCACTAGTCGAATAATCATCATGTTGGGCCGTCTGTTGAGCAGTGCGGCGTCAACATTGAACCCAGCTGCCTACTCGAATAGAAACGCTACCCAGCTGGAATCCGTGACGGAAGAAGAACACACATCCGGCCTCCTTTTCCCCGATGCGAGCCTGCTACGACGGTCAAATACCCACGCCTATCCGTTACATAGCACATTCAATTCACCGAATGCGTATGCTGCCGGTGCCTACGATGATCGAGGTGGCGTGGAACTAGATCCCGTCAAGGACTTCCGGGTGATAATTGCACAGAACGCGCTTGGAGACAGGGATGCGTGTGTATTGTTAGATACTCGCACGAACTCGTCTGACGCGACGTCAAGCCCTCTCAATTCAGAACCGTACGTCCTCGACAATTCTGGTACGAGACATGTTCGCACACTTTCCAGTCTGTCACGGGCTCCTCGGCGCGGATACCTCCCTCCTTCGTCGGCGGCCGATCCGAGCCCGTTTTCTGTCGCCGCGGAAGCCCGCAGATCGCCGCCCATGGGTTCCGGTGCTTTTGTCCGCGCTCGAGGCCGCAGCTCTACACTGTCGCCTGCAGGTGGGATGAATGAAGCAGGTCGCTCACGTCATCCGGCCGAGAACAATGACTCTGGTCTGTTGAACTGCATATTTGGCAGCAGTGCGTTTAGCTATCGGGGCTCTTCAACCAAGATGCATATCATCTCTGCAGATGAGGATTCGAGTAGAACTTCCAGTGAATCGCCAGCAACCCGCAACTCGCTCTCACGGGCGTATACTACGGGAAGCTCGTCTGGTTTCATGGGTACATCTCGGGGCTCTGAACCCAAGCCGCCGTCCAAAGTCACCATTCTACTGACGCGGATGTTCAGTGTCAACTTGCCAGAGGCAGGTGACACATCTGATCGGCCAGACTACCCGACTTCCATGTACCAAGAGTCGTTGCCGGAAAATGGGTTTCCCTTCCCCGATGTTACCAAGCGTAAAAAGGTCAAGGAGAAGAAGACTCCGATGTATGCGGTGGCGATCACGATTCAAATTCCGCTTCTCTCTCGTAATACGGGACGGCCCGGTTCGCGCTTCAATATGCAAGCCGCCGACTCACCCAAGGCGGGGATGTCGTGCTCGTTGGACTCGGATCATCGCTGGCGCGGCGGCTTCCTGGATGATAGCCTGTCGCTTGCATCTCCACCGGCAAGCTTGGACGAGCGGATTGATCTGTTGGTGGATCACTGGGATGTGATCAACCGCACCCTGTCACATTTGGAGCGACTTTCTCGGAAGGAGATCTTGTTTCTCTTGAAGAAGGTGGACTCATTGGGAGCGAATCCGAAGCCCGCAAAGCCTCCAAACATGCAGCGTACAAATCAGACGATTGTGCATCTGCCGGCGAACATACTGGCCGTGAATTCGAAGCTGAAGGATGAGGCTTTCCGCAGCGCCCGTCGTATTAGCATTGCTCTACAGACTCCGCATGTCGTGACTGGCCAAAGCCGCTGGGGAGTTTGGCGTGAAGAGGGACGCTCAATCGTGCGCAATCTCGGGGACAAAGAGCATAGCTTTTTCTTCTTGGTTCTGATCACCGCATTTCTGGGAAACCATACAGAATGGCTGAGTACACTGGGCCCCGACTGGTACCGCCGGCGGCATTATCTCCAGCAAAAGGCTCAACAGGACGCAGACCCGGTCCTTGCTCACAGAACTGTTATCATTTCACCTGACAAAATGACGGCCCGGCGGCTTATATTCCTACTATCGGCTTTCCTGCCGGCCAAGCAACGCTTTGAGCCACTTCCGTCACCGCTTCGTCCAGGCACCTCGGCCTCAGCACGTGCCGTTTCGCAAAGCCCACCGACCGTGCCCGTTCTGAGACAGGAACCATTGCGCAGGGCCATTGAGCGGCGATCACGCGCGCAGCGCCTGGCTGATAGCGACAATCACCAGCGGTCCGTTAGTGCCTCATCTAATGAGACAGCGCATCGATCGGCGGATGACGTCGACACGTCGCTTCCCGAGCTTGGTCCGCATCGCAGAGGCTCTGATGCTCGCTCTATTCGAACATTGGGTGTTCCCATGCATAGAGACTCGCGCAATAAAAACGCCTGTGTAGCGACGACCTCCACGGCAACTCCCAGCAGCGCTGTTCCGGTTCCCCATTTTGCGTCGCGACAGACCCGGCGTGACCGAGAGGATCCTGATCCGGCTGCGCCGGGCGCCAATGACAGTCTGGCGTCGGAAAACCTGCTACGTAACTTGCAAAGAAGCGAGAGTTCAGCCATCAGTGCTAACAGCAGTGTCCCTTCCAACGGTGGCCGTTGGGGAAATCTGTTTTCCGGTCTGTGGAACTCGCGCCAGGAGTCGTCCACAGCCGAAGGCAGTGACGCCGTCCCAGTTGCCGAACCTCGAAAGCGTTCCGTGTCTGCTTATGTCGGCCCCTCTAATAAGCGAAACCCTCCCACGCTGAGTGAGATGGTGAAAGAAGTTTCAGGCGAGACGCCAGGAGAAGTCTCAGAGACTACTACGAGTGGCACTATCACAATTCCTCGATCATCCAGTCAGCAAGGGCAGGAAGAAAATACTCCAGAGCCGTCATCCGTGCCGGAACAGAACAGAGAATCTTCCCTGAAGCTGTCCGTACGGGGAGACGATGGGATTGTGGACGTGGAACTTCCGCTTCCCGGGTTCCTTTCCCTTTCATCGTCAGGCGATTCGACCATAGCATCCCCTAAGAAGACGCGGACATCGGTCACCAGTGTTGATGCTCTAGCGTCCACACACAGCAGCAATTCCGGATTTCACTGTGGCGGCCCCAAGGACAACGACGGACCCAGCGTGAATGTTGCTGGATGGCTGAAGAATTTCCACGACGACTTTTTGCTTCAGGGCGTGCGACCTTATGCCGGCGTAGAAGCCGACATCAAGCGCGCGATGCAAGCCGAACCTACTCCTAGTTCTGCTTTTTCCTTTGAACCTGAAGGACAAGGAAAATGGGTGGATGTCGCAACAACGTTGATTGCAGATACCAGAAACTTCACAGTCAAGCGGCTGCGCCTGAGGCGTAAAGTTGTCGGGAGTGGCTCTTGCAGGAGTCCCTCTACACCTGGAGCTGCCTCTCAACCGGGCACTCCCCGCCATCTTTTTGGTCATCCCACATCTGCGTCACAGCTTACAAGCTTTTTTTCCAACGCGTCGGCTTCTAGCAGGACGTCTGCGAACTCCGTGGCAGAAGCCTTCGATGCCCCTGAATACGAAGAGCGATTTGTTGAGGAGCCTGTCATGGATTTGGATGGTACACTTGTTGATGCGCTGGAGCGTGTTCTCGCACAGAGTGGTCAGTCATCGTTGGCGCACTCGAGAGCCCAGTCGCCGTCGCGTGGTCGGAGGGGCGAAGATAAAAACACTTCTGATACTGTCTCTCGGGACGAGGTTCCACCTATTGAGGTTCCCCGGGCGGAGTGCCGCAAGATGGTGCTTGGTGCTCTCGAAGAAGTAGTCCGCAGTGTGACAGCCGAGCATTGCCGCGAGGACGTCGACGGGGAAGTAGGCCTTGCCGACAGAGAGCGCAGACGTTCATTGGCAGGAGCGGACAATACCCTGAGAGAAGGTATTCGCAAGTGGCTACTTGAAGTTGAGGAGGCTTGGTGATCCTTTTTTTTTTTTCCCCGATCCGGTTGCTGCAGCGATTTTGCATATTCTTGCGTTTACCTTAACTTCTACTTTCTACATTCGTTGACGGTTATCAGATGATGATGCATCGAGCACCAGTCTCATCGAGCGTGCGGGTGGTACTTTTTATGTTTCTGCAGCTTGAAGATTGTTATGATACCCCTGTGTTGAGTGTTTTCTTTCGATTCATGTATGATCTATGATATTCAGCGCACTTCGGGCACACTCGCCATCAATATGATGTGAGCTGTGCCTGTTGATGTCGCCTAAGTTTCTTTCTAGAGATAATTTGAGACAAACTACTTTAAAGCTTCTCGCACATGGATCAATGGAATAGCACGTGAGACTGAGGTTATGTTTCTATGTAAGAGTACTCCGTAGCAACGATCAAACTATTTGTGAATGCAGACCACCTTGACATTCGCATCATCAACAGTCGCAGCGTCACCGCTGGGCGAGACGCGGATAGTCTTGAGCGTCTCGTACGTCTTACTAGGATCCACCACCCCGACCTCCACATCCGCCGCCAAAGTACCGTTAACCAGCAACTCCAGCCCATCCAGGGCATCACCCTCGGGCACCTTCAGCTTGGGATTGACAGGGGTCACAGAACCCGGCCGAACAAGGATAGGCAGGGTATCAAAGCCATGCGTCTCGGTATACCACTGACCAGCCTCATACGTCTTCGCATGATCGAACCACGAGCGCCACTTGCCGCACCCGTCCTCCGGCGTCCGGGGCACATAGAAAGTGACGGACCCATCCTCCGAGAAGACAGGTGCAACGAGCAGGTTCCCGCCGAACATGTACTGCGTGTCGAGCGGGTAGGTGTTGAGGTCGTCGGGGAACTCGAGGAACATGGGTCTCATGAGGGGGATGCCCTGGCGGTGGCCGCGGAGCGCCTCGAGGAGGAGGTAGGGGGTGAGAAGGATCTTGCGTTTCACGCAGTCGCGGAGGACGGCGCAGGCGTCTTCGCCGTAGATCCAGGGGACGCGGAAGGAGGAGGACCCGTGGAGGCGGGAGTGCGAGGATAGAAGCCCGAACTGCACCCAGCGCTTGTAGAGGGCTGGTGGCGGAGTTCCCTCGAAGCCGCCGATGTCTGAGGCCCAGAAGATATACCCCGAAAGCATGAGGGAGAGGCCGCCGCGGAGGGACTCGGCCATGGCTTCGTAGGTGGATTCGCAGTCGCCGCCCCAGTGGACGGGGTAGGCTTGGCCGCCTGGGGCGGAGGAGCGGGCGAAGAGGAGGGAGTTGGCGGGGCCGTAGCGGGCGGTCATGGTTTCGTAGACGAGTTTGTTGAAGAGGAGGGTGTAGTAGTTGTGCATACGGGCTGGGTCGGAGCCGTCATGGTACTGGATGTTTTTGTAGGGGATGCGCTCGCCGAAGTCGGTTTTGAAGGAGTCGACGCCGAGGTCCATGAGGCGGCGGAGATGGGCGACGAACCAGTCGCAGGCGGCTGGGTTGGTGAAGTCGACGATGGCCATGCCAGCTTGCCAGAGGTCCCATTGCCAGACGGAGCCGTCGGTGCGCTTGATGAAGTAGCCCTTCTCCTTGCCTTCCTGGAAGAGGGGGGACGCTTGGCCCACGTACGGGTTGATCCAGGCGCTGATGCGGAGTCCGCGCTCCTTGAGTCGCGCCAGGTAACCCCCGGCGTCGGGGAACATTTCGGAATCGAACTCGAAGTCGCACCACTGGTAGGACTTCATCCAGAAGCAGTCAAAGTGGAACACGCCGAGGGGGATATCGCGGTCCCGGAAGCCATCGAGGAAGCCGGTGACGGTCTGTTCGTCGTAGTTGGTCGTGAAGCCTGAAGGACATCAGCACATTGGTTATATTTTAGAAGACAAAGGGAACGCACTGGTGGTAAGCCAGAGATTATAACTCCACGAGGGCACCAAGCTCGGCCGCCCCGTCAGTGCCGTATACCGGCCCACAATCTCCTTGGGCGTCTTCCCATACACAACAAAATACTCCAGCTCCTCGCCAGGAATGGAGATATTGACTCGCGTGGTGCGCTCAGACTGGAGCTCCAGACTGACCTTGCCGGGGTTGTTCACAAACACACCGTACCCCTTCGAGCTAATGTAAAAGGGGATATTCTTGTACGCCAGTTCAGACGAGGTCCCGCCGTCCTCGTTCCAGATATCGACGCGCTGCCCGTTCTTGACGAAGGGGCCGAACCGCTCTCCGAGCCCGTACAGCTTCTCGCCCACGCCGAGGTCTAGCTCGGCGAGCATGTACCCCTGGCGCTCGAAGAAGATGCCGTCGTCCCAGCGTGACTTGTCGGTCGTCTGGTCGCCGACATAGCCGATCGAGCGCCACGAGTGGCCGGTCAGTTTACCCTTGTCGGTACTGGAAAAGACGAAGTCGAGTTCGTTGGGGGCAGTGTTGATGTTGAGCTCCAGGTCGCCGCTGGTGTAGCTCAGTTTCTGCTTGGCGACGTGGTTGATCTTGGTGTGGCCCGTAGAGGTGTTGAGCTTGTAATGGGGGCCCTTGTCGAGTCCACCGGCCCTGACTGCGTCAAATAGAGCTTGAGGAGTGACCACAGACACGGATAAACCTACCAATGAACAAGTTTGACTCCAATGATACCCTCGAGGGGAGATGTAACCCGCGCAGAAACAGTCGCTGGCAGGACCTTGTCAGCTCGTCGCGACTGCAAATTAGAAGCGTAACTCACGCGAGTTGAGTGTGTCACCACGGTGTCTCTGGAACTTGTTCAGAAGGAGATCAACCGTCTCATCCTGGATGTGTAGTCGTTCAACATTGCTCATCCAGTCGATGCGAATGCCCTCCTGTATACAACCAATTAGCCCCATTAACAGAACTTGGAGAATAAATTATCTCACCCTAAGGAGCCACATTCCCTCTGTGAACTTCATCTTTGACTAGTTAAACAAATCACTCAAGGTCGGGTTGAACAGTGTGATAGACACTGCACGGTTGGAAGAAGAAAGCTGCGAGGTAGGAAGAACCCGATATTATATTTCAGGTCCTCCTTCTCAAAGTTCTCCTCATTCTCCTCATTTTGAAACGGGCCGAGCCCCGAGTGCCAGCTCTTGGGCTGGCTGTTGTCGACGTACCGCATGGTGCAAGGTGGGCTGTTATGGGCTTGTGGCGGGGCAGCTCTGAGGTCCGGGGCATAAGAACAGTGATCGCAATCTGAATTGCAGTCGTTAGCTCGAGAGCTATCATCAGCTGTCATTAACCGTCCAAAGCCGATTGACGCGGTTTTTGATGCAAGAGCATGTCCACCAATAATACTTGCAGAGTCGTGATAGATTCTGCCTGAACGGCTAAATTGGTGGATTAGTCTCGGTATAGCCTGACATCCGAGTGTGTTTACTAGCAGTACGGAGATATCGCTGGTGGCTGATAATAAACATCAGAGCTAACTTTTAATAGTAACTCGATAACTAGGATAAAGTACAGCCGTTCCATGTCATATAAATCATCAAGACAATCTTGTCAAAGCGAGGGTATCATTCATCTACAGGATCAATTCATATTCAACGGCCGCAAACTACCACTCCGCGGACTTCCCTTGTAGCTCAAACTGTCATTCCTCGCTCGCGTCATCGCGTCGATAGACGGCATAGATCCATCGACCGATGCCCTACTCATCAACGCAGGCGGATGGATGTGATGGCTGACGACACTCGCGGGCAACTCAAGCGTGGGTATCGACGAGTCCATGAGCGTGGTCGGCGCAGGACCGACCTTCGTCGAGACGGGACGCACGTGCGAGACGCTATAGAACTGCTCGAGTCTAGCCGCATCATTGCAGAACTCGACGAAGCTATTGAGAATGTGCTCCGGAGCACGGTAGAGGTGTGCCGAATCGATGCTTGGTTGTCCCTGCGGGCTGATGGGGCTGCTAATCTCGTGGAGGGGTCGAACAAGCGGTGAAAGGCGTGGAGAGATACGGTCCAGAGGGTCGTAAGTTGACGCGCGCGCTCGAAGATGTTCCGGCCGGTCCATCCGTTCGTACCGGGATCCTTCTCGAGTGGCCGCAGCCAGTCGTGTAGAGACAAGTCGGTTGGCCAGAAACAAAAAGTCCCCTTCATCGGTGATCTGGACCAGAAGACTGCCTGATCGGTGAATGTACTGCGGGTACTGGTAGTCTGGGGTGCCCCAGGAGTACGACACTTCAACATCTGCCGGGAACGCGGATCTCGCTTCAAAGTCCAGCACAAAATCAAACTTCCGCAGCATAGCTTTGTGGTAGTAATGTCGGTCGGATAAGCCCAGTTGTGAGAAGGTAGCCGTGTTGAAAACAGTGGGAACTGGTCCCGGAGGAGGTGGAACCTTGAGTGAAACTCGATATGGCTTCCTGAACGGTTGCGTCCTGCTGATCGCACAGCCTTCGGCGATTGGTACCTGGACGAGCTTGAGCCCAAATTTTTCGGCGGTCGCAGCCCAGGATAGCACAGCATCCTCGATCAGCTTAGGAGTGGTATTCATCCAGCTGAGCTCAATGTGGAAGCAGTTGTCCGGATTATGTAACCTGTCGTAGTGGAGATCGATGACTTCCGGTCTGTTCGACCGTTTGCGAGGGTCAACATCATACTTCATCATCTTCGATAACATGATGGTAGCTTTGTTCTTAGACTTGGATGGGGTCGCAGGCGTGTGCGGTGGTAGTGTCTCGACGCTGTCAGACCGGGAATGACCGTTCACTGGCGAGTCTCTTGGGTTTTCACTCGCTGCTGTGGAAGGTACGGTTTTGTCCGACTTTTTCTGAGGAAACCAACTCCCCCGAGATTCAGGCCTGGCGACCCGGTATTCACTGGAGATCTGGTAGAAGTAGTTTCCGTCTCGGAAATTGTGTCTCTTCTCGACGTGCTGGAACAGACCGTGCTTCATCAACTCGTTGCCAAACTGAACCGCTTCCTCCCGGCTGTCAATGTCGCGGAAATTCTGCAGAAGCCAAGTGGTGAACTCGAATCCGATGAAACAGTTGTAATGCAGCCGCCAGTGCCATCTTCGATCCATCATCCGTACACCTTTTTCTCCTTGGATAATCTGGGCCAGCGACGACAGACTGATGCTCGACCTCTCCAGCAGCTCGGATTCAGGCAGCAGCTGCGCGGGAGAATTGTCCAAGCCAGGGTCCGAGAGCAAGATGCGATCTAACTCAGCCGCAACCACCTCGGATGGATTTCGTGTCTGGTACATGATATTGAGAGGATTCTGGTCCTTCTTCTCGTTGGAGGACTCGAACCTCTTCTCCTCAGGTGGGACATACCTGTGTCGCTGCCATATTTGAGTAAGCTGATTGATTCCCAGGAGGTGGATCTCTTCCTCGTTATCCTCGTTGAACGACTGTAAGTGCCGTCGGTTGTTGACCTGCAGAGGCAATGGGATCAGAACGTAGCGCACCCGCCAAAATTGCAGCTGTTGCGCTGGGTTGAACAAGTAGTCGCGGTGCCCGGCAACGTAGTTGTCAGCGTAGTTCCAATTGTAATCCTCGGCCGTCTGTTCAAGCTTGATGTTCTTGAGCTCATACTCCGTGCTCAGAATGGTCCGCATCGCTGGCGTGTAGAGGGAGAAGTCGTCTCTTTTTCCAGCTGCCAAAGTAGAAGAAGTCCGGTGCGTGAAACGCGTCACTTCAATTTCACCGCCATCAACACAGATCAGCCGGTGGATAGTGTTCCCTTTCGAGAGAAAAACAGTAGCGCCGTCCCGTTCCAAACTGCGGGTGTCGAAAACATTCAACGTTTCAAGGGCAGGTTGCCCAGACACCTCACCAACATGTTTCCCGATGACGATCTGGAATCCATGAGATAATCGCAATGAAATCATCTCTCGCAGCAGGATGCCCCTTGTCTTGGGTACTTCAACGCCTTCCGGGTCATCATTCGGAAAGACGCGGTACGGTGTCTGCAGGTAATCAGAACCCAGCTCCTGGGTTGTAGGGAATTCTTCGGTCGTCAATGGCAAGATGGCGGGAGATTTCAGGCTCTTCCATTTCACCACTGCAACATGGGGTGGTCGCGGGTATGCATGTTGCCAGCGCCCGAACCAACTAGTATCTCGAAGAACATCCTTTGACGTATTGCACGGGTTGATAGAACGCACCCAGGGCGCCAATGCCTTGTTCTGTGGGCTCTTGATTGACGATTCGCGAGATCCGCCGCTCACTGTAAGCTCGAACTTGGGCCCATTCTTCGTGCGGCTGTCTCGGCGGCCGTCCCCAGTAAAAGGGATCGCAGTACTTGTCGTCGAGTACGACTCTGGTAAAACCGTACGATCGACCGGCTCTGTATCTTCCGAAGGTTGCCTCGAAGGCACCTTGATTGAAATCGGCCTCGTTGGCGTCATAGCTGGCTTTTGTGGAGTCGGGTGAGGTGAAGCCGGCCGTAACGAAGTGTCGATCACCGTGGAAATGGATGCAGAGTCCGAACCGCTAAATGACTCCACGCTTCTGGTATCCATAAATCCCACAGAAGGCTTCTTCTGGCCTGAGGTGGGCTGCGCCCTGGCATGTTCCACATTGACCTCCGTGCTTGCCTGAGCTCGGGGCGGGGTGGCGCCAAACCCAAGGAGAGCGAAGCTGATCGTACGCGACATCCGCGGTGTTCTCGCAGCCGATGGAGCTCTCAAGGCAGGCTTCTTGGGGGAGGAGGTTTTGGAAGGAACAGGGCTCTGGGGCACCGATGACGATGTTTCGGAAACTCGAGGGATCGTCCTAGTAGGATAGGAGCGGTCGCCCGAGGTTGAATTGGTCTCATGCTCTCTCAGACGCAACACTGACCGTGCAGAAAGCCGCTCATGCGCATTGGAAGCTTGAACTTCAGGCTCGCTTGGCCGCTTTGGCCTGGAAGCCTTGCGCTGCTGTCGCCGTTTGGCAAAAGGCTGAAAGACTGCCTCGTCATACTGGTCCATCCATGCGATCACCTGGTTGGGTGTTTTCTTCGACTTGGCCAGCATCACATCTTTGGGATTTGTGATACTCTGTAAAAACGGTTCGGGCCGCAGGCTGTCGCTCAACTGCGCCTTGTAAGACGAATTGCGCCTGAAAGAAGCCCTAGAAGACGAAAGACCACTCGAACTCAACCCAAGACCGGCATTTGGTGGGCGAGAAACGCCCTGGCCCTCCAACAGATAAGGAATCGAGATGTCCGACTGCTCGCTCTCCATCACCCCCATCATTTGGATTTCGTACATTCGGACCCGTGGCACAAAAAGCTTGGACTGTTTAGTGACGGTGAAAGGAATCGGCGCGTTGGGGTCTTTTTTCGCGATGCGCCGAGCTTCTCTGTATGTTTCTGGATTCCAGTATGAGATATCAAGCCAGTGAGGTATGCCGTAGTTCCACTCGGTGGAGCGAGCGGAGATATGTTCCTTGTGCGTCATTCCCGGAAACGAGCCTTGCATGGTAGATTTTGGTGATAGATGGGGAGTCCGACTGGCAAAGCTGAACGACTGGCGCATCTCAGGTGAATAACCGCTGCTGTGAAAGTCACCGAACGAAGAGCTACCGGATCTTTCCACAGGCGCTTTGTACTTGAACAGCGGCACGGAGTGCAGAGGCATGGGGCTGAGGCAGACCAAGTCAATTGCAATGCCACGGTCCGCGAGCGCTTGCGAGGTAGAGGACAAAGATTCATAAGACACTTCGAAGACACCGCTTCCTGGAGTTATGACAATGATCGAGGTACCCGTATGAACCATATCACGGTCAATATGATCGTACGCAAGATGGGCAGAAGCAAGATGAATCGCTTCAAGAATATTCCCACGCAGCGCGGTACTTGGTCGCCCTGCGATGATTGCCGGCTTGTTCTTCGGAGCAACCTTGACCCCATCCACAGTAGGTGTATCAGGACTATCCATCTTCAGAATCGAGACATCTCTCAAAAAAGTCCGGAAATCCTTCTTCAGCTCGTCGAGAATCGCCGTCCAATGACCACTCGCCATATCATTGACCACGACACGGTAAAAGTCCCTGGTCGGAACATGGTTGGGGCTGGAGATGCACCTCAGTGATTCGGAACTCAGCGGCAAGGGACCTCCAAGCGCCGAGGAATCGTACTCGACCCTCGTGAACAGCACAATCGTAACCAGGTGTTTCGCATCCGAGTTGGCCCAACGCTTGAAGAGCTCCGGCAGGAAACCATTAATCACTCGGCTAAAAAGGATGTCGCCCGTTCCCTCGGAGTCGAAATCCCACATCTCCCGCGACATCTGGATGAAGAGGACATACTTGGCCGACTCACTCCGAAAGACAGGGATGGTGTGCGGCGAGAAGTAACCAGAGAGAACCTTTTTGCCACGGATGAAGATATTCTTCACGGTAGCTTTGATGCTCCCCATGAAGACAATCTTCTGGCCTTTGTAGATAATCTTGTCGGCGAGCTCGGACATCACCAGTCTCCACATATCAGATCGCACCAGGAACTGGTCGCGAAAGGCGATATCGACGTGCGAAGCGGAACACTGGCCCCGATCGACAACGGAGATATTGACCAGCGTACGATTCTTGAACCCAAAGATATTGGCAACGCTATGGGTCACCGATATCTCCAACTTCGGATGACGCGCCTTGATTTCCTGCGGGAGAGGCTTCACCACGAACAGACACCTGCTCTGCAAAGGGGTCTTGAACTTGGACATGGGATCCGGGAGGTGCGCCGAGCTCGACTCCAGATAGCTGTCGCGGAGCGACCGAGCCCCCAGATCCGATTTGAGGCTGTGTATCGAGTCCCCCGGTGACCGGACAGGTAGGATCTCGATCACATCGCCGACATTCACACCCAGGTCGCTGAACGCCGCCTGGTTGAAGAGGATCTCCTCTCGGGAGAAAGTCTCATCGTGGACCCAGAGAGAGCATTGTCGGCGTTCCAGACTGGCTGATGATAGACGGATGGCTCTCTCGTCCGGCGTCGCGTGAACGTCTTGGTGGCCATGCTCGTCATTGTAGAGCGCCTCCGGCGACTGCGACTGAGAGACGGAAAGGGAGTCTACACTGGGCGCGCTCACCTGTCTCAGGTGGGAGCGCTTCATCGGCCCACGCAGAGCCATTCTCTACATTCGCAATGTGGATGTCATTTCACTTCATCAATGTCACGTGTTTTCATTGATAGACAATGGACCTTGCATTGGTAAGCCAGGTCGGTCAGTTAGAGGTTATCATGATCTGTGATCCCCAGAAGTGGATACTCGTAGTGCCAAGGCCATCCTTGGAGAGTCACGTGTGTATTTGCCTCTATCTATGCCTGAGGCAGAAATGTCACCCGTCCGCACCACGTGAGAATGGCTTGTCTACAAATGCCTGAGGTATCAGCTTTGTACAAAAAATAATGGAAGATGGTTCCTGACACAGGTCCTGAGAGTCTCGACTTCCCCTCCTACGGTTGAGTTTCCAGATTCCAGTCACCAGGTGAGACTAATCCTGACTCGAAAAGTTTCTGCATGGCTACAGGAGCGGTCAAGACTGACAATAAGTAACCACTCCATGTATAGATAATGAATCCTTCTTTAGCGCCACAACTGCAGTGTGACTACTGACTAGGGTGGTTGCCTCGCATGGGATGAAAGCATACCACTAGGGTACCTTAGTAGCTGATCTCCAAAGTTGCCCAGTGTCTTATCTAGATTGTACGGAGTAGTTACCAACCAACCATCTAATGTACACGACTAACTCTGTACCAGTGGTGCTTGTTGGGATTGACAGCTTCTGACCAGGACCATCTCAACCATTTCGCTGGGCCCATACTGGGACCGAGGACTGCCTTACTCTGTATCATCAGCACTAACCGATGCCAGTTTCTGGTACTCGGGGTTCGCCCCTTTACAGGAGTCAAAGCCGTTTAAGCGTCGGGGTAATTCTTCAGACTTGAGCTGTAATGTCGAAATTGCCATTTGGAAGGCATGGGACCATGGTAGATAGTCGCCTGTCTGGCAACAAAACAAGAATTGCAATGGAAGTCAGCTAGTCCTGGGCTTTCGTCGTATGAATAAGGCATCCTTGCATATTACGTTGAACTTCCAGCAGTACTCCGCATGACGGTCACATTCTCAACTGCACCATGCAATTAGTAAATAAAAGCCCTAATTAAGGGAGTTGTTGCAGCCTAGAGACCTGAAAGGGAAGGGATGAGGAAGGGGCGTTGGTACCAAACAGGGAAAGGGCGCTAACCACTAGGCCAATTCAGGCAATGATTACCGGACAAATACCCGATGCGGCAGATCTCATGCCCTGCGTAAAGCTGGTGTAACTATGTATGCAGAAAAACAAACAAGTCATCATCACAATTATAATAACAAATAAATACCTCTCTAGGTGTATATGGGTAGATGTTCGCAACAAAAATGACCCCTTCTGAATCCAATTTTCAAGATTGGGGGCCATTTCTCATTACGTCCTCCTGTATATAGATGTATTTGTCAGCGATCCATGCATGTGAAGCAGCCTATCTTCGATATTCCGTCAGACAATGTCTTGAAAATTGCCAGTCCTTCAACGAGCTCCTCCCCGATGTCATTCGCCAGGCACCACTATCAGCCAAAGCACTTTGCCTGGATGAGGTCGCTCGAGTGGTGCATTTTGGCTGAATGACTGGTTAGTACCTGCAAGGTAGTCTTTCAGTATTTCTCATTTCATGTGTATGATTGTACACCGGTTTCTAGGCACCTTGTGACGCAGAGAGAGTCACATCCGGGGCTTCATTTAGTCTCACGCAGATGCTGCCTCAAAGTTCGTGACCCTGTACCTAGTTTTTCGATCCTTTGGAGACCATGGAAGAATCTTGGAATGAGCTCCAATCAGAATGCGAAGCACGGCGCCTTATGACGACAACTTGCAGCTGGCGTGCGAAAGCACCTTCCTTCTTCTCCCCGTGGCACTCACCGTATAGATACTGGTGTGCCGAACTGGACAAATGGATCGTACTCACCATACAATCTCGAAATTAGTCCACAGTCATGAGTTTTGTTATTAAAATAGAAAAAAGTAAAGGGAAAAGATCTGGAGCCGGCTCACGTCGGATAGGCCAGGGGGCAGGAGATTTTATCATATAAAACCTCGGATTGTCCACTTATCTCGACCCATGGAACTGCTGGAGAATGACAAGTAGCAAACTGGCGGGCGGGTGGCAGTTTTGGGGATCTCGCTAATAAACTATCGGGCTAGCAGCACCTTACCGCTGCCACGGATCTCTCTCCCAGCAAATGGCAGGAGACGGATCGGTGGGGATAGGCCCACTATCAATGTAAGGAATTTGGGTTGCTTGGGTTGCTTAGGTTGGTCGGTCTCTTACTGTTTTTGATTCTCGTGCCATCTCACCGGGTCCTCCCAATTATTAGGAAAAGGAAAATGAGAAACAAATAATGCGCCAATGATTTCAGAGGCTGTAAACTGTGGCTGTATGATGACGCTCTTCCCCAACATGATACGGCATAGACCGCTGCATTACAGGGTAGGCAAGGGTCAATTTTTTTGGTGCGCCAAAGGTTAGTGTAAAGTGTAATTCAGGTACGAATCAGTCGACATGTCGGTTTCCCAAACGCCTACACCTATCGGAGTGCAGGGGGCTGCGGCAGGCATGACGTGTGCATAGCGAGACAACAAAGCCCAACTGAGGGAGAGAGAAATCTGGAGATTTGGAAAAGAGAAGTTAGGGGGAAAGAGCAATAGTAAAAGAGCGGGAAAAGAAGTAAGAAATGTCTCCATTCGTCATTGGCAGCGGTTGTTAATGATTTGTATTCGTAATCTGGCGTTCTGAGCTCAACTTGGTCCGACAATCAGCCAGAGGGCCTTAGTAAAAGTCTCTGCAGCACCAAGCCAAGTGCCACGATAATAATAAATAATGACCCTCACTGAACTGAATAAGGCTTTGGACACGTTCGTTGGAAAGAGCGGAGTGGGAAACTGTGGCCCCATCGACGAAGAAACTCCACCTTCAGTAGTTGCACTGGTCTTCTAGGCGGTTTAGCGCATACGATAAGCGGAGGCTTCCGTCATACCATCGAATACCGGAGACATCTTGGAAAGATCGTAATCTATTGAAAGTTGACACCATAGTTCTATAGGTAGGAGTAGTGGTATGTATCTTTCGCGATGCGAGGCTTGGTAAACGCCCGAATCTAAGGGGTCGGTCATTCCGCATGATATTCATTGCACGACCATCCCTGCGTTATCCACGGACTGACAAAGAGCGATCTCTGTCGCAGAGGCCCGATGCTGGAGGGTATGGGTTGTCCCTGTTGAGAGAAAGGAAGGCAGGTGGATTTGTGCTCGAGTGGATGTCTTTATGCGCAGACGCCTTAACATAACGAATGACTGCAACGAGTCAGCTGCGGCTCACGTGTATAAATGCACACAATGCTGGAACACGGTTGCTATGGGGTTAATTTCTGTGGTGCTCTGAAAAGGCTCCAAGGTCAAGCTCTGGGGCATGTTGAGAGATAAGATCCCTGCAAACGAGCCACGCCCTTGCGGAAGATGGATCGTTTGTCGACATTTCAGATAACCAGCGAGTCGCTTTGGAAACTTGCTCTAGCACTTGGTTGTACCTGACGGTGCCCGCTTCTGACAAAAGTAATAGTTGAGTTAAAAGAACGGTGGTTGACTGCATCAGATAGTGTAAGAAGCACCACCAGGGAGAGACACGGTAGACCCATGATGCCTGGGGTATTGTAGGAAGAAGATCGAGCATCTGCGCCGCAAAATCGACACACATGGTCGCTATCGTCTCGCACGCAACTCCGGGTGGCTCTGACCCCGGGGTCTGCCGAGTGAGGCGGCTAAGACAGGGTTGGGCTATTATGATCTTGGTGCTGTAAAAGCGGAAGGCCAAGTTCAACCTCTGTTGCTCAAATACACGGGCGCCTGTCTCGAAGTGGAATGCAGGCGGAAGCCTGGAAAGCCAGATGTCTGCCTTGGAATTGAGTGCAGCAACGGCTAGTTCAATTTCACGCCAAGGTTTTCGAGCGACTCCTGGAGCATACAGGGTGTCCACAGCCTCTCGAAGAATCAGTCCTAACTCGACATTGTGAAGAAAGTAGAGCGAGATATTCGGTGTTAGTGATTCGATTGCACTGGATGCAACTTGCTCACATTCTCTATTCGCGTTGAACAGGTGGTGGTCAGATGTCTCAGGTGTCAATGCCGTTTCCGTCGTGGCCGTCGTCTTGCCCAAAGCTTCCATGAAAAGGCCTCGCGCCTCGTGATCAGCAATCAGTTGAACCACTCGATCATCAGAAAAATCTTCCTCTTTGAAAGGTACCGGCGGAGGAGTAGTGCGGAATTCATCGCTACTGCTCGGTGGGCGGCCAGTCATCACACACAGTGAGATATCCAACATGAAAAGGGACCACCAGACTCGATAACGGGTCTCCTTAGATACATGAGCAATTGTATTACTCTCACTCCGAAGGTTCAATCCCATCGTAACAGCGGAACGTAAGGAAATGCCACATATTCTCCAAGACCTGGATGTTGTGAGGACGCTTCCGGTCAGGCTTGAAACTCAAAATTGATGTCGTGGTGTGGAACACTTACCGGTTCACCTGTCCCACAGATAACAGATAGAATGAAGTCAACCCTTCCACCTGCACCTGCTGAAGATTTGGATGATCCAGCAGAGCAATGTCACTCATGCTCAGTCTCCATGCTCGCGAGAAGTATAGCGTTTCATCATCTGTCACACCCCTGTTGGTTCCCTGCGAATAGCGAGAACATCTTGCGCCGATAGCGAAAACCAGGTTGAGTACTGCGAGCCACCTCTTCCCTGGGCGTACGTGAGGACTAGAATAGAACGACCTGTACTGTCTCAAAAAAACCAATTTGCCGATAATCGGAAAGGAAGGGTGTACAACTTGGAAATACTCGTCCACAAGCTGATCAGCAACCGTTTGCGAGGGACGTTGCGAGAGATCGATATCATCCAGCACAGTAATATCCGAATCATCCAGGAAAAAGTTTGCGGAAGCAACCGACTGACGATCAGCATCATTCTCTTTAGACCCAACAGAGATCTGCTCAAGCAGCCTTTTCAATCTGTAGATCCAGGCAATCTCAGAATGTTCGCCGACGAAGCCCATGGCTTGAATCTTCTCATCACGGTTGAAATCCTCACTGGTGTAGTCTAAAGCTCCCAGCGAGAAGACCGGAGTAGAAGCGGCCGGGCTTGAGACGCGCGCAGCATCAGATAATTTAAGAGCTGGAGATGGCGTTGCAGTTCGTTGGCCAGAGAATTGATCGTTATCGGGGTTTTGCTGTGATATCAGTCAGTCCCGAAAAAACATGGAAGCGCAATGGGATGTTCTGACTTCGTTCAGGATCTGCTCAACATATTGCGCAGATTGGGGATCCAGCTTTGGATAAATATCGCGCAATAAAGCCTCGTAGACTTGAACCTGGTTCGTCAGCTCACTGAGCTGCCTATAACCCACTGTTAGAAATCTTCTCGGAACAAAGAGAACGACAAAAAACGCACTTTGCCATCTTCTCTCGCTTCCTGTCGCCATACGAGCAACGGATTCCCGACTCCTGGCATCTTTGACAGGTTGGGCGATGGCCGCTACACTTGGCCTTTTGCTCACGACAGTTTTCGCAGGCCCGACTGACTCGCCCGCTGCTGGTCCAACTACTGGGGTTTGCTGACCGGGGTATGGCAACTTTTGAGTTCACAGATCGTTCCCCAGTGCCGACTCGGGGCCCTGCGGGGTTTTCGACATAGCTGGGGATCGGTTCATAATTGATTTGAGGTCCAAAGTGTGCTTGCGGGAACTGAGACGATGTCCAGTCACCGTATGCTGTCTCATTCTCCTGGAAATCTGATGAAGATGGATGGGATCCGTAGGAGAAAAAAGGAGGACGATTAGGGTCCGTCATATTCTCAAGGATGAGAAGGCTACTTGAGAGGCCCCCCTTCGCCCAACCTTCAATAATAGGCGACGTGGTTTGTGAACACGCGCTAGCCCAGAGCAGGTGTGGAGCTAGGAAATATGCTGGTCACGGCAAAGGAGAAGAGATCTCAGAGCCGTAATAATAATACGACGCTCGATACCCAGCAAACAAGAAGAGACAGACCCTTCGGACTCTGGTTGAGACATCCAAGTCTGCTGAAAGATCGATCGTGGTAGGCTGGAGTTCATTGCCGTGGTCCTTCTTGCGCCACAGGGCGGGCGGGAGTCGGCTCGGATCCAACCTCAACCTGTCTTTGTACACAACAAGAGTATCCCTAGGCGATCTGACCAAGACGAAAGGAGTCCCCAAGGATCCAGAACGCAAGAAAATAGTAATAGAAAATAAGAATGAGGTCAAGGAACATTCGGGAGGAAATTTTTAAACTCCATTCCTCCCGCTGCCCTTTTTGCCATCCTGCTGATCCATGGCATGCCGCCAATTCGTTCACATTATCTGATGATCTTCATGATCTGATCAATTATGGATACCACTCCTGTTCCTGATTGATTAATAAAACTTTTGTCACGGAGAAAGCGATCATTATGACACAGCTGTTGCGCATTGAATGCGTATGTGCCAAATAGCCCAATGCAGGCTCGCTAGCCTTCTTTCTTTTTTCTTTCTTTCTTTCTTTCTTTTTTTTTTTTTGAGGATGGGGTATATCAGTGGCCATTCTCCGGACCTGATTACACTCGCAGTTTGACAGTTTATCTCGGAATACTCGGACGATTGACGAAGGCCACGAGTGAATCAATAAGTGTAGTGTTACGCACTTGTCGAGTTAGCTGGCGTGTCATTCAGACAAGCGATTACAAATCCTCCGCAAAGATGCATGGCAAGGTGTCCGAGAACCGAATTTGAGTAGAAGTTGGGGAAAGATCCAAGAGGAAATCGCCAGAAGATGTCATCTCAGCGACTTCTCATCATCTGGGCCTGAAGCAGAACCTTTCCAGCGCGGTCCTGAACAATAATTCTCAGGAGCTATGAAGCGATTGGTGCTACTATCGTCCCAGGGAAAGATATTGATGTTTACCTGGAACGAATGACCACAGCTGGTTTGCGCAATTATGCACTGATTCGAGGGCTTAGCCCATACTGACAACGCAAATCCTAGGACATCATGCCCTTGAGCCCGTGCGATATTCTCGAAATTCGAATTCCGCTTGACCTCTCCTTCCACACATATATCGAGCAGTGTTAGATGCAGGACGAGCGATAAGAGCTCAAGCGTTGGAATTCATGCTCAAATAGTGCCAATCGTGATGAAGCACATGAGACGAGGATAGAGTAGCCACCCTCAACTAATGGAGATGGTCTCGATCGCGAGAGAGTATGTCGTGCGTCGCTGTCTATCGAAGCCACCCGCAGCAGTGCAAATACGAAGTGATATGCATTCGGCCAGTGCCGAGGTGCATGAATCCGAGTCCGTTTTTGCTGCGACCAGCACGATTTTCTGTCTGCCATGAACGATCTTGTCACTAAATCAACCGCCTCGCTCCGAACCAGAATTTGCGATCCTTTCAAAGCTTCCAGGGGCGCCAGAAGATACTGAGATACTGAGTTGCCATTACTATGATGTAACTCACAGTGATGAAACAGGACAATTTTTTCTCGGTGACGGTTATATGTGAGAAGCAGTCACAGAACTGGCCGATAGTGGTTTTTTGGTTGTTATTCTCTTCCGGTCATGACATTGACGATTTATAGCGCACAACCCAGGACAGATAGACAATCGAGAGTCGAGGGTCGACCAGGATACGCGCGGATGTGATTCGGGATTGAGGAAGGCGCGATATTGCGGAATCAGCGCAGCACAACATGATCCAAGACGTATAGCGATTACTGCCGGCTGGAAAATGGTGTCAACGGATAAGATATGCATGCTCCCCGAAACAGTGGGTCAATCTAGATCGGCCTCCTTTAACGCTCGAGTTTTTGTCACACGACGGCAGTGGATTGAGCAGCGGAAAGCGAAGTGACCAGCGAAGTGACCTTATCGAGATCGGTACACAGTATGGGCCGTTTGGTGAGGTAGGAGAGACACGATTGGGGAGAACGACGCGACCATGCCCTTTTCCTCGTGGCGGTTGAGCCGCACTCAAGTAGGCATGATTGTCAACAGACTAACAAACGGGCATAAATGAGCAGACTACGAAGCAACAATACCCGTCAGCAAAATGGATTCTCCTGCCAAATTTTGGATTCCACCCATCTCGTGTCGCTTAAAAGCACAAAATTCCCAGAGCCGTGCGTTCTCAGAGCTGCACTGACCAGTGTTTATCTTCTAAACTCAGGGACGGGCGTGTGGCATGGGAACTCGTCTGTGCTGATCATCGAATTTCATCGAATTTCGATCATGGCTCGACTTCAAAGTATAATCGTAAGGCCTTCGCTGTCATGACTGGCTGATGTTGCCACCTCCTTCACTCACAACCCCAGTGGCACACTGAGGGGATCCACCAGTGATGATCTCTCCAATCAATCATTGCGGAGATCCTCCGTAACCCAATGGCACAATGGCCAAGGGGACTTTGACTGAGGGACACTGTAGGAGACGTTTTTTAGCGAGAAAGAAAGCGTTAGGAGAACCGATGGTTGTGGAGCGGCTTTCTGATGCGGTGATGATGTCAGAGCGGTCGACTCTAGGCTAATTCGGTGGTGCAGGAAACAGACCCATGCTCCTGACAGTCCGCATGATATTGTGAGTTTGGGAGAAGTATAAGGGAAGAAATATCAGGGGAGAGAGACCTTTATTTCTATCAGAGGTCGGTGATGCTTTCTTAGCCACGTTAACGACCCAGCGGGAAGAAAGAGAAGGGTGAAGATGGAGGATCCCGTCTAGCCGTCTGTCCACTCAATTGGCACTGGAGAAGAAATCCGACCGATGCTAAGATTACCTACCGTGGGCCTGCCCTTTCTACATTGACCAACAGAATTTCCCCAAGGCCCATCTTTCTCTTGTGATTTCTCTGGGACGGTTACGATTCACTAGAGGACCTATCCAGAGAGAAAGAAGTCTGCATGACAATATTCACTACGAGTAGAGGTGGCTGATCGGGTGACCTTCAGAAGGAATCTGTGCGCTCCGCTCTCTCCTAGTCTCAAAACTGAGAGATTCGCCTGTCTGCTGTACTGATCATCTAGCTGTGCTGGTTTTGATCCTCCCTCTGGCTTCTTTGAAGCCTTGTCCTACTTGCTGTAGGAGGCAGGCCAGTTTCTCTCGCTCCCCCAACTTGCCTCCCTCATTTTATCCTGTTTTTTCTCCACCTTCAAACTACCCGGTGATACAAAATTGAACGTCTTCAGAAAGATATGCTTTTTACAGGCAGGGTAGGTTGCGTGGCTCTCCGGCCCCCTTTCTCGCTGGATGGTGGTCTAGAAATCGTCGTGTTGACCTCCTCATCCCGTTGTCAAGGGCGTGACTATAACGAGAAGACAACTCATTATTCGCTTAAACTTACTAACGTGGCTGGTGACCCCCAGAAGCAAAGAGACGCGTCACTGTAATGCCATCTGACTTGTCCGGCCCGTCGTCCATTCCAGGCGTAATTTCAAGCTCAACGCGCAGAACCAAGACATGCACCTACCCCAGATTCGTTCCGGTCACGATCATCATGCTATCTCGTCTCTCTAAGCAGTCCATGAGCTTTCCTAGAGGCCTCGTTCGATGTTACCGACCGATAGCTCCCGTCATTGGGGCCAGTAAGGATTCAAATGACGCGTACTACAGCCGAAGCTTCCCTGAAAATATATCTACTTCCAAGAACTGAGGGTGACTGGTGTATCCCCGGCAGTGTGCCAATTGAAGCATCTGAAGACCGAATACGGGATGATCGTTTTAGGCATTCGAGTTCGGAATCCGTCAGCCTCGAGAAGACGGACTCGCGACGGCATTGTCTGGGATCAACATGTTTGTTGCGTTACTCAAGTCCCGGTGACAGAATATCTTACAGAACTGTTCGTGGGCACAATACTCGGAGAAGCGCCGCTGGGCTCATTGACTCATTGGTGCGCTTGAAACATACAAGAACAGGAGATTGAGGTGTTCAAGCACCGTGACCATAATAAAGCATGCTGGGCTGTGAGTCCCGACGTGAGTTGCGAATCCTGAATAGCTTTGGGGCAGTCAGGTCTGTTCTCCTCAGCTGCAAGAAACAAATCAACCCGTACAATTCCCCAGACGGTGTCTGGGCTGGAACCAGTGTCTACTGCATTATCAATGGGTTTTAGTCACATACTTTCTTGCGTTCCCTGGACAGCACTCTCGTAGTACGTCTTTCTATTTTTCAGAAACACAAGCGATGCAGCTCTCTCCCTGTCGGTCGGGATATCCGTCGAACTCAGCACAATGGAATATCATATTAGGTCGAACCTTGCGCGGGTTGGCCAGCCTCTGTTACTCGAGACGGGGATATCCACAAATGTAGATGGCTGCTAAAGGCTGACAATGGTGATTTAGAATAACGCGCCATACAGGAAATCGTCATTGGAAAGGTTTCAACGCACCTTCTACCATGAGACCCAGAGAACTCTTCGACAAGACTTGAGGTCGAACACGAGAATAATTGCTAAGAGCGTTTTGCTATTGTTCATCCTATACCCAGCCTTTGGGACTCAAACGTAAGCGGAAGTCCTCGAGTGCTATCTCGCAGCCCTCCGGTATCAAATCTGCTTCAATCCATGAGAAGTGACTGGCTTCGCTTTAAGCTATACTTCATTTTCTTGCATGATTTCCCTTCAAGATAGTCTTGAGGGCCTTATCATTCCGTAACAGCCACTGTATAGAAATTTTCAGAAGAAAGTGCAGCAATATCAGTCATACCGCATTCTTTCATATCGCACTTGAAAGTAACCTGAACGTTGCCTTCGATGTCTTGTGCGTCGTTGACTGTGTTCTGATTGGATAAAGAGAGAGGTTTAGTTCGGCGAGTGCAGCCGAGTTCTTGGCACTTTGGACACAACCCCCTCGAGTGGCTCATGAAAGTTCAGAATCTGCTAAGAACTGTGAGAAAAGTGCTGTACATTGTCTGTCAGGCCGTCACGAGAATTTATTGCTTTCGATCAAAGTGATCGAAATGTCATGACAGATGAACAGGCGGAAGAACACTCAGAGCGCGGAGACAGATGAATCCTCCAAGCGGAGGAAGTTCATTGCGTGCGTCACCATCTCTCTTGGCGAAAATATGGCATCTAACGCTCTCGTGAGATGATCATTAGCTGCCAGCGGTGCCATGCGCATAAGATCAAGTGCTCTGGAGAGCAGCCATGCGCCAAATGCCGCATGGTGGGTTGTGCAGATGAGTGCACATATACCCATCGCGATCACCAGGTCAAAGTGAGCGAAAGGTATGCGAAGGACATTTCTTAATAAATTACAGTTCCAGACTCTCGGACGAACAGGCTTTGTTGCTGACTATGTGTGTAGTTATCTGGAAAGTCTGATTTCGGAGAATCGACGTCTAAAGGAACAATCGACCCCCTCGGCGAACCCGGCCGAACCGACCCATGACGCCGAAGCAAGTGAATCACGACTCACAGAGCAGCCAGATGAAAGCAATACTAGTGTCCGTAACCCACTGATCGGTGACCGTGCATGGTTCCATCCGTACGATCCATCCGCGCCGCCTATCTTCATCGGCGAGGCAGCCTGCACGGCTTTTGCTACTCGTTTTCGTCGTTTTCTGACAGGCAGTAACACGACACCTCATATACCTCGGATGCAGTATGTCAAGGAAGCGAATATCGCCGCAGCCAACGAGGTGTATGTACAGTGGCCGAGCCTTCAGCAAGCTCGACTTCTGGTGAAGATCGTGCTGCGTCAGATTGGATGTCTTTATCATCTGTTACTGCGTAAATCGACCTTGGAGAAGCTTGAGGAAATATATCGCACGGGTGACTTTGACTGCAAGGTCAACCAGTGCAAATTCTTTGCTCTTTTCGCTTTTGGAGAAGCTTATTCGATCCGCACAGAACCCCTGTCTGGTTCGAGGGTGCCAGGGACTTCGTATTTTGCGCGCGCCCTCAGTTTGGTTCAGGTATTGCCAGAGAGAACAAGCATTACCCATTTGGAGACGCTCTTGTTGCTGGTTTGTTCCTAGTCCCTCACCCATTCAAGAAAGAAAACTGACCATCAAGTCATTGTTCTCCTACTATCTCAATCGACGCCACTCGGCGTATGTGTTGATCGGCAGCGCGATGCGCTTGAGTTTGCAGATTGGGTTGAATCATAACATTCCCGAGTCGCAGCTCATCGACCCTGTGGAGCGCCAACATCGAGTGCGGATTTGGTGGACTATCTACATCTTTGATCGCATGTGGGGATCAAAGATGGGAATGCCATCCCAGATTCTTGATGATGATATCCACGTGGACATGCCGTCCAAGATAAGCCCGGCGCAGTTGCATGATGAGCAATTCTCCGACCCAGACTATCAGAAAGCCAATATAGAGCTCGCTCGGATTGTCGGCGAAACTATTGCAAAACTCTACAGCCGACGCAAATACAGCGAGACATTTCTCCAGCGCGTGCAGAAGCTGTTAAAAGCATTGAAGAATTGGGTAGATACGCTACCCGACCATTTGCGACTGAACGAAAACGACCCTGAGATGAACACGAAACATATCAGCTCTCTGCATCTGGCTTTCAACCAGGTATTTGGCTCTCTCTTCGTCCAGAACAATACTGACTTGAACAGTGCGTCATACTAACAACCCGTCCAACCCTCCTTCACCTGCTCATCAAAGTCAGCGAGTCCGACACGACCCCCACGAGCAAGGACAATACCATCTCGCAACCCGTCTGGACTCTGGGTGAAGCGTGTATACATGCAGCCCGTCACAGTCACTCCCTGATACTCACGCGCTACATCAACGGCTCCGTTCCGGTATTTGGCTATTTTCACGCGCACTACCTCTTCTCGGCTTCTTTAGTGCTTGCAATGTCCAGCTTGCTGCCCATCGGCAGTCGAAACGACCTAGGCGCCTTTGAGACCGGTCTGGCTGTGCTGCAGTCGATGAGTGAGAACGGCAATCTTGCGGCCTCGGAGTTCTACCAGAATCTCGAGCAAGTCAAATACTGTCTCGAACGGTATGGGGACGATAGGCGCAGAAAGGAAGCGAGGAGAAACGGAGCAGAAGCTCTGGGGCCAGGAAACATTCCGGCCCCCTCTGTCGTTCCTACGCAACCTCATACTGATGAAACCGCTCCATTGCCACCGGGACCTGGGCCGATTATCAGAGCAGACAATGAGCTGAACAGTAGCCCGGGATACAATGGGTATGGCAACCTAGCGCCTGGGGTTTCGATTCACGAAGCCGCAGTAGGATTGCCAACCGCAATGACATTTCTGGAGCCGACAATGCAGGACTTTCTCGCGCAGTCAGATTTCGACTTGGGACTGTTGCATTCGGTGGACACGTTTATGAACGACACGGAGAGCATGTATACTAGTCATGGCCTATAACTGTACACACTCTGGCAACGCAACAGAACATGATGTATGAATCTATGCTTCATCGCCTGTCGTCTATCGTCTATTATATATCGGTCATCACTCGTCAATCAGCGCACCGCGACACAATCTATAGCCCAGTCTTCCCATCTAGATGAAAGTTCTCCTCAGCCCACAGCTGCATAACTCTCCCCCAGCGCGTGATACAAAACACAAATCCTCCCCCAAGCAGCGACAAGACCACACCTTCAACCAGTCAGTTTGTCTCCGGAATTGCGACCTCAAATGAAGTGTCACTCACATATTGTAAACGTCCAGCCCACCCCAATCACCTTGATCAGGGGTACAACGGCCGCACTGCTGCCGGCCGAACATAAGTACTGCACGATATACTTCCCACTGATGACCTCAGACCGTCTTTCGGGAATCGCCTCTACCACATAATCAAAATCCGCATCACCATTACCTTCACCAAGGAAAACTCACCAGCAGCATACGTATTCAACCCATTAAACGAGCCCATGAGACCCACTCCAGCCCAGAACGCCGCAATGACGGGCACAGCCATGCCCCCCGCCCTCTTCTCAAGCGTCCAACCATAAACCAGCACCGCGACGGGCAGCACCCCGCACAGCGTCGCCAGCCCGCTGTTCAATCTATCCTGCGGGAGACGCAGCCCCCCGCGTCGAGCGATATACCGTTTGACGGTACGATCGGATAGTCGTCCACCGAGGATACTCCCCAGGAGGAATCCCGCGCCGGGCGCGAGGTAGAAGAGGCCGCTGACAAGGGCAGAGGTGAGATTGAAGCGGGGGTTGAAGATCTCGCGGGCGGAGGTGAGAAGGCCGTACTGGAAGATCGCGAGGAGGCCACAGGTTAGGTCCTGTCTCAGTCAGTCTCTTCCTTTTTGGTGGCAGGCAGGCACGCAGGTAGGTACATACGCATAGAAAGACGTTGGGATACAACCACTGCCGGAAAATACGGACGGGGTTGAACATGGCAAGGACCTCTCGCAGGGAAGACGGGCGTGGGACACCTTCGCCCTCGCCTTCTCTCTTCTTGACCTCCGGGACGAAAAGCAGTGAAAGCACGAGGCCCAACCCGGCCATGGCAACCTGCACCCAGAAGATGACCCGCCAGTGGGCAAAGGTCACCACCAAGCCGCCGATACATGGTCCTACCGGCCGTCAACTTCAACCACACAAAGCATCAGAGAGGTATTACCTACCAATCGCCGGCCCCGTCACCGTCCCAGCCATAAAGAACCCAACCGCCGTGCCTCTAACCTTCTACCACCGCAATCAGCCCTGACCCTATCACCAACAACCAGAAGGAATATACAAACCGCCTCAAAAATATCCGCCAGGATAGTCTGCCCCTGCACCATAAACGACGTCCCCGTCAACCCACCCAGGACCCTAAAAGCCGTAAATACACTACTCCCCCCCGCAACCGCCGTACCCACCGAACACCCAAAAAGCGCCCCAATCGCAATATTATACGCAATCCTGCGCCCCAGCAGCGCAGTGACCGGCCCCCAAATAAGCGACGAGAAGCCCATCGCCAATAACACCCCGGCGTTCGTGACATTCAGGAGTTCGGGCGTGGTGTTCAAGTCGGCTGCGATCTCGGGCGTCGCGGGGAGGAGCGATGTGCTGGAGAAGGTGACGACGAAGGTCATCCAGCTGACGACGAAGAGGATGATGCATTTGCGCCAGAGTGGGAGGATGTGTCTGTCTGGTGTGTTGTTCTTTTCGGGGTCGAGAGGTGCCGCAGCGGCAGATGGGCTTGGGCTTGTCATGACTTAGGTCGGAATCTTGACCCATTTCTCAAGATCAAGATTCATAGGTTCAATTCCAATTCAGCCGTCTGGGTAGAGGAGTCGTGACATAAATATGTACTATGACGGATTCTTTTCCGGGAAGTGTTCGGCATGCCGAGTGTGAGGCCGAGGGTGAGTTCTGCGAGATCCACTTTGCTGCAGTTATACTTCGGTGACTGGCACCGAGACTCGGTTACCAGCACAACATCCCTTCTCTGGTAATAGCTTCTGGTATATTATGACCATCGCTTATACTGAAAAGTCGGGAACCGTTGTAGGTGGTTAGTTGCTTATCATTTCTCAAACCGTTCCATATAAATATATTAGCTGCCGGGCAGCCCTTTGGCCTTCTAATCTCTCCAACTTCTACCTTGGCGGCAGCTTAGATTAATATCTACCATGGCCGGTCCATAACCTATAAACGCAGAGTATCAACTAAATCATTCATTCAACTAATGTCCAAGAGACCGCCAGGTGGTCAGGTATAAAAGCAAAGTTCCTGTCGAAAGGAATGGAAGCACCACACTACTTGCTAAAAAAGTATGTACTCAAACAAAATCTAAAACCACACAAACGACAACCCCTCTACTGCATCCGTCTCAAATCTGTTTCACCTACAATACAAGCATACCGACACCGGCAAAGAGAGCAGTGGCAATGTAGGCTCCAAACTGCCAGTTGCCGACCTTGACAGCCATGGGGCTAGCGGCAACACCGGCGGCTCCCTTGGAAGTCGCACTGGCGCTGCCGGAGCCGGAGCCGCCAGTGGCACCGGCGGTCACGGAACCAGTGCCAGCAGTTCCGGCCTGGCTGATCAGAGAGGAGCAAGAGCCCGAGGCATCAGCAGCCTTCTTGGTCTGGGCCTTGCCATCAAAGTCACAGGCGGTCGCAGCCTTGTTGTTCTTCTTGTAGTACTGGTTCATGACGAAGGAGAGCTTCTGCTTGGGACTGCAGACGCTGTAAGCTCCGTAGTCACCGCTGGTGGAGTTGGAGTTGATTCCACCGCACACACCGGCGGCGCAGAGGTAGTCGAAAAGGTCACCGTACTTCTCCTCGTCCACAGAATCCTTCACAGTGCAGGACAGAGTCTCGACCATGCAGTCACACAGCTCACTGTTGGGAGTAGGAGGCAGCTTGTTGGAGGCTTCCCACTTGGTACCGACCGAAGGGCAGGTAGGAACGGCAGTGTTGGCGGGAGTGTAGCTTGCACTGTTCACACCGGTGGCCGTCACCTTCTGCATCTGAGAGGACAGGTAGGAGAAATCTTCCTTGGTCTTGACACTGTCGCCGTTGACCGAAACCAGACCGTAGTCGTTGGCCTCCTGGAAGTACATATAGACAATACCACCGCTCCAGACGTCGTTCATCTGGGGACCGAACAGAGCGGGGACATCGGTAAACTTGCGTGGCTTGGGGTCAATGCAGCCGTACTCCGAGAAGAAAGCAGGGACAGGGTACTTGGAAAATTCCTCAGTGCGCTCCTTGTAACCGGACGTCTCGAAGGAAGATTCACCGCACCACTCGTAAATGTTGTAGCCGAACATGTCGATAGAGCTCTCCTTATCACCACAGACAAGGTAGTCGGCCAAGTCAGCACGGATATGGGCGTCGTCGTCGGTGGCGTATCCGACAGCCAGGGAGGAGCGATAGTTCTTGGACTTGATGTACGACTTCATGTCTCGCACGGCAGCCTTCACGTACGCAATAGAATTGGTGTTGTTGTTGTCATTGGCGACCTCGTTACCCGCGAAAAAGCCAATGACATTGCTGTAGTTGGCAAAGGCGTCAATGACGCTGGTATAGCGCTTGTACAGGTCAGTATTCCAGGAAGGGTCCGCACGGTTGATGGACTCGGATGGTGCGGACAGATCGGTAATCAGGTAGATGCCGGCATCGTCCAGCAGCTTCATACATTCGTCATGGTTCTTGGTAGGATCGACAGCATAGGTACGGATGACGTTGGTACGCAGCTGCTTCAGGTAGGGAATGTCACGCTTGCAGCTGTCAACATTGGCCAGAGGATCGGTGTAGTCGGAGTTCTCGGAAGTTGTGCCGTTGGCCTGGTACTCCTCTGCACTGGATTAGTTTCGGGGTCGATCAATGGGATCTCTCTGGGACATACGTTGGTAGGCAACACCGCGAATGAAGCTAAAGCCGGTCAGTCACTGAACGATGACGCTGAGCGACAGGCAAACTTACAATTCTGTTCCGTTGTTGGAGTAGAAGAACTTGTTGCCCTATATCAAGTACATAGGAGTCAGCGTCCAATGCGATCGTCCAGCAACAGGCTTTCAATACCTTAGCCTCAATGGCGGGCAGTGTTGCCAGCGCGCTGCCCACGAGGGAAGCACCGGCGGCGGCGTAAACGAACTTCATGTTGTATGTGATTTAAACGAAGGGCGTACTCAATTTCAGATGAAAGATGATGTTGATGATCTGCGAAGAGTGGGTTGATCGTCTCGGTCCGTAAACCCAGTTGATATCAAACCCACAGGGTTCTTAGGAAGAAAATGACAGAATATAGACAACGAGTGACTGACGGCGGGTACACGATGAGCCGTTGAATGGTTGGAGTCCCAAGAGGGAAAATAGAATACAAGGAGGGAAAGAAAGGATGTCGAGAAGACGAAGAAGGAGAGGAAGAAGAAAGTACGGGGATGACAGAGAAGAAGATGGGAAAGGAGAAGCCGGAGCAGGCACCAAGGCAAGCACTTGGGAGGACTAAACTACTGGAGTATGTACGGAGTAGTAAGCAGCCCCTGTAATAATATTACCTAGTCACTAGCCGATTATAAATAGTACACTTGACTGTCAATCATCCAATTGATTCTTTGGAACATTGAGACATCTGGTGAGCATGGTGGATTGATGATTGGGCGTTTACTGACTGGGCGTCCATCTTCTTACTACAGTTGATGGAGACCATTGTCACAATTGTCTCACTTGAGAGTATCCAAGGTGGGAAATCTGGTGTATCGCCAAGCATCCTGTGTATGTAAATAATGATCATTGCTTGAGAACAATCAAAGCAATCACTGGGAGGAAGCAAATGATACGTCCAGAGACAAAGGATGGACATTCTCGGTGATATAACTGCGGGGCCTTCGAAACTTAGCGCCAGGGTCCAGGGTGCTGATTCGTCGTTGACACGGGGCCTGTATTGTAAGAATGGAATTACGCTGTACCCTGTGTGCTTACCTTTGCCCAGTTGTCTTGTGGAAGTAGCTTGGCTGAGGAATAGGGGCATCAGTGTTGCTTCGCTCTCTCAAGTTCCGGCTTGTCAGTCTTGTCCGGCTTGTCCGGCTTGTCCTGAATCATGAGCTCCTAAAAATCGGCAACTTCGATTATGTGAGCATCCGTGGCTCAGGTCGAAGACCTACAAGTTGGTTTACTACCACCGCAATGGAAGTAGGACTGGGCAAAATAGTTCGCAAGGCATATTATTATTATGCGAGTCCTTTTTGAGCAGTATTTCTATCCTCAACAACCAAGGTACCTAATGATACACACCCCTGGGCAATACATCGTCTTACCAGGGACGGGCGACCAGGGTTTCAGGGTCTGGAACCGCCCTCGAACCCACAGAACAGGTAATAAAAAAATTTTCAGGCAACTGTATTATTAGTCATCCGCACATAGGTAATCTTACGGAGTAGTTTATGCAAACATGCAGCCATGGCCTTGGGAGTCGTATGCACAGACAACAAGCTTGACTCCCATGTGCAATGATGTCTCTGCTTTTCTTTTCAGTCACATACTTTGCATGATGTGCTGCGTTGCTAGATCCAGATTATCCCAATGACGTACCGCGGCGAAATATACCCTCAAGTGGATTCACCGCAGTGATTTAGGCCATATATAGCGGTGAGCATTAAGGATATATTTGTCGTAGACTACAAGATGCCTCTGTTAAACATGGCAGCAACTGCAAGAAAACAGCTCACAATCTCACCACATCATGGCGCAAGGGTCGGACACGAGTACTGACGACTTGAATTCAGCAGTGTCTTGATCAGCAGACATTGACAGATGCAAGTGCTACTGACGTGTCTTGTTGCACGACGACTTGGGTATTATTGATTGCACACTATAGTAGGGACAAATCCACGAGGCAGACAGGAAACTTCACGCATGATGGTGCTCCCGGGTTCTTGACATCCGTTGAAGTCAAGAGCTGAGCCTTTTAGAGGCAAAGATTGAATACTAAAACGTGGCTGATGTGGTTCATTGTGGCTGGTGATGTGGCTTGGTTCCCGGACATGCTTCAGAGTACTCCGTATGGACTCAATCTATCCCAGACCCACTGATGGTACTGTAATCAACCAGATTCGATGAAACTCAGACTTCTGACTTCAAAATAAATCAAGCCACTGTCTTCATAAGGAGTACGGTGTGATCAGATTAATCAGTAATCTGATAAACCAATGTATACAGTATGTGCCCATTTTTGAGAGACGTAGCAAAATGGCTCTCCAAAGCACACAGGGGATTGACTTTCTGAGCATTGAGAGCCAACCTTAATCGGTTAGAATATGATTAGGATCTACTAAGGAGCCACTATTACGACCTGCTACTAGTTGCGAATAACTAACATTCCTGATCTGGCGCCTCATAAATCAGAACCAGAGCGCCAATAAATAGGAGTGCACATCTTTGATGACTAGCTAATACTATCGTAGACAACCTCTACAAACATCTAGTGACCGCTGAACTTGTTGAAACGTAGAAGATCACCTCTGATAAGGGGTACTGGATTGACCCGATCTCGTTGCAGACTTGCAGCAGCCACATACTCAATAATGATGGATCATGGTTCTCCGCGCGTCCAGGAAACGCTATCCAGAGGATCTAAACGCACGCTTGTTGTGGCTGTGTAACACATTCGCCAATAATAATGTCCTCTCCGTAACAACGACGATATAAATCTGTCGAGTGGATGAAAATCGCCAAGCAAAGGACAGTTCTGCCAAGTATTCTTCGCGCCTTTGAGACAATCATCATGTCATCCCTTTTTTCGCTTTTGCTTTGCTTGTGTACACCATCACTCCTTTCAGATTGAAACTCTTTGGGTACTGTGTTGCTCGCTGGTTGAACGAGAGCCTGCAAGAACCCTGTCACTCCTTTTTCTCAATCGTTCAATTGGCCGTATTCGTTCCTTTCCAATCTGCTACCGCGACCCATTTATTTGACAGCTATTCTTGTCCAAAGCTTGTCCCTTCCAAGCCATCTTGTCGTAAGTCTTGTTGGCCATTGGGGCTGAGCGCTGAGGTACGCGCCACATTTCGTCAACTGCGATCTCTACCTAGCCACGAGTGGTCCACGTCAATATACTGTATGTCATTCGCAAGATCCTTGACTTGTTTTTAAGTTGATGAAAAGAACAACCCTGTCAGGATTGGCTTTGTTCGGCACCGCTGTTCCCGCTGCCGTTTCGCATCTTGCATCCCGCACTTCTTGAACATCATCCTAATACCTTGACTGCTGCAGTATCATTATCAATCTTTCCAGAATTACCTGACTTCTAGAACAAGAACATCATGCGTAAGTCTGACCCTGATGTGCTGTGCCAAGTGCGCTCCCCACTAATGTGTCTCGGCGCCCAGACATCTACCGCCGTCAAGCCAGGAATCTGGCCTGGTACGACCAGGAAGGCGAGCCATCGAACCACAATCCCTTCAAAAAGTTCAGAGCACGGCCGCGACGGTCCAATTCCTATCAGATGGAGAGCGGACTCGCTCCCGTCCGCACGGCGGGGGAGGTGCGCATGTCGGAGGAAAGACGGCGACGGAGGGACATGACCGAAGGCCTGGCCGGTCCAGAGCACGCAGATACCTTCCCGCCAGAGTCGTCAGGAACCGACGGTCTTCACCGAGCAGAAAGTGCAGAGAAATCGGAGCCCGAACCATCGATGCGCAGCCACGAACCCATCAACGTCTCCAACCAAGAAGGGCAGGATGAGACCCCTGAAGGAAAACCTCGGAAGAGAAAGACCTTTATGAGCGGCTATGGGAGTCGGTCTGAGGATGGGGATGCCCTATCTTCAATGGAGGAGGGGAAGGACGTGCCTGACAAGCAAAAGTTTACCGCCGTTGGCCAGCTCAAAGCGACCCTTTTTAACTCTTGGATAAACCTCCTCTTGATTGCGGCGCCAGTTGGAAGTGAGTTGCAGATATGACGAGTCTGAGTTCTCACTGACAATTTCAGTTGCGCTGAATTACGTCGACGTCGATCCGGTGGCCGTCTTTGTAGTGAACTTTATTGCTATTATGTATGTATCTCTATCCCAGGTCTGGACTCGGCTGACATATCCAGACCTCTTGCGGCCCTGTTGAGTTATGCCACGGAAGAAATCGCCATACGGTATGTCTATTTCCGGGTGTAGAGGACCAAGCTGACGTGTCCAGGACTGGTGAAACGATTGGGGGTCTGCTGAATGCATCATTCGGGTAGGTGTTCAATCACTGGAGAACCAGACACGAGACAGACTGACAATAATAGTAATGCGGTCGAGTTGATCGTCGCCATTATCGCCTTGGTCGATAAGGAGGTTCTTATTGTTCAAACATCACTTATAGGCAGTATGCTGTCGAATCTGCTGCTGGTCATGGGCATGTGTTTCTTTTTCGGCGGTGTCAACCGCCTCGAGCAACACTTCAACCCGGTTGTCGCGCAGACAGCAGCCAGTCTTTTGGCACTGGCGGTGGCCAGTCTGATTATTCCTACCGCGTTCCACGCGTGGTCTGGCGGTGCGTCAATTGGGCCAAATATCAAGGACGTTCACTGACTCTTGCAGCCGGAACCGTGGGAATCGCCCCGTTGTCGCGAGGTAAGATTGCTGGCCATGCGCAGACGACTGTCGCTGACAAACGCAGGCACCAGTATCATCTTGCTCTTCGTCTACGGATGCTACCTCTTCTTCCAGCTCAAGTCGCACACTGAGATCTACAACCGGCCCAGCCCCAAGGTCGAGAAGCGACGCCAAAAGGTGTCGGAAGGTGACGCCAGTCGCGGCCTGGCCCAGATTGGCAAGATGACGGCCACCATGGGCGGTCAGAACGCGCAGCAGATGAAAATCCACGAGGAGGACGACGAGGAACAGCCGCAGCTCAGCATCTGGGTTGCCGTCCTGACGCTGGCCATCTCCACCACCTTTGTCGCATTGTGCGCCGAATTTATGGTAAGTCTGGTGCATCATTCAGTGTCAGGGCTCGACTGACTGTCCAGGTTGGTTCCATTGACGCCCTTACGGAACGCGGCGGCATCTCGAAGACATTCGTCGGACTGATCCTGCTTCCTATCGTGGGTAATGCGGCCGAGCACGCCACCGCGGTGACGGTGGCGTGCAAGGACAAGATGGATCTGGCTATCGGCGTGGCCGTGGGGTCAAGCATGCAGATTGCTCTGCTGGTTCTACCGTTGATTATTGTGATTGGATGGATTATGGGTATGTTCTATTCCTCGATTACTTTCCTGACCTGACTGACTGGCAAAGGACTCGAGAATATGACCTTGTATTTCGATGCGTTCCAAGTAATCCTGCTCTTCGTCTCTGTCTTACTGGTACGTCTATCGCCAGACCTTTTTTATGGTGACGCTAATTCCTTAGGTGAACTATCTCATTGCCGATGGCAAATCGCACTGGCTCGAGGGTGTGCTGCTGATGATGATGTATTTGATTATCGCCGTGGCTGCATGGTATGTATCCTCATTATTTGCATTGAAAGTACTCGGCTAATTTTGTCTGCAGGTTCTATCCCAACAAGACCGAGCAAGCTGCTTAATATCATACGTTATACGGACTCACTCATTCACATACGTTGGGAAGATACCCTTTCATGTTCTTGGAGCTATTATCCAATCTTTAGTTAATGTTCAATCAAGTCGCTTAATTGAGTACTCAGCATGGATATATAGGCATCAACAGTTGTCACTACCCGGCTACAAACCCGAACCACAAATATAAACAAATAACATCGATACAGAGGCTACAAGAACTCGAACATGATAATTAGAACCAAGCCCATACCGGCACAGCAGTAGACCAGCCTCATAAGCTAGGCTAGGCTAGTGCGACACAGCCACCAGGCACCAGGTACCCGTTAGGCAACTCTTCAGGGAGACTGCCTGGCTTGGCTGCCATCTATTCACTTAGTTATGCTATCAATACTACATATCAATATGACTTCAGGTGAAGTCAAATAGTCTAGTGTACTATGCAGATACTCATGCGCCGAACCCCAGACACTTGTACTTTCATAAAAGTAGCAGTATGAGGGACAATACAACGGGTCTACTGTATACCTATCTGCCAGTCCAAACCCCCCATTGGTCCAGCTGAACCCGTCCACGAGCCGTGGCGCAGAGCAACGAATCAGATGCTGGCGGTTATTGCATCGTGGCTACTTGCACCCCAATCTCGGGGAAATCGGAGGAGACAGGACAGGTGGACTCAGTGGCTGTCGTTATGGTTGATGCTGGACAAGTACCTATGAGTATGGAGGGAAGGACTACTTGCGTGGGTAGTAGGTAGGTAATAGGACTAGGATTAGATGGAGGTCAGCTCTCGCTGGGGTTGACTATGTAACCATACCAGGGATTAACTAATCTGTGAAGTAAAGTAGGTAAGAGTTGCGATTTGCGCCTTGAGTAAGGGACTTCAACTGCGGTAAGCTACGTGACCCTGTATCCAGAGGTGACTTCACTGGCCAACATCCGAGCAGGTGACACCTATGGATGGGTTGTCGGGTGCCTCAGCCTCAGCCTCAGCTTGCAGTTGCGCTCTATTTTGCCGAATTGAGAAGCCCCGTTGCTAAATCTCACAGATTAGAATTTTTCCTCCATTCATAGGTGCAATAGCCGCTAGATATTAAATACTAAGTAAGTAGAATAGAATAGCCGGGTGTGGGATTGATCGGGCATTCTCCGATGATTCGCCGGGCATTTCCTATCGTACCTGGTTGCTAGATGGTACCTAGGGTAGATAATCATTTGTAAGCTATTCCATGTCCTTGGTTGGAACTGTAGCATGTGCTTCCATTAAGGTATATCACAAGCGCTCGTAGAGAGGCAAGGTCCTTGCACGAAATCATAGGATGAATGTGAGATTGCGGGGTTCATCGGTTCGCTTGTGCCTCGGGTGAGAAGGACATGGGGGAGCAGAGAACCAATCATGGACATCGGCTAAGCCCGAAGAGCGGCCACGGGATGAGTCCACAGTAAACATGGCCGGTTAAAATCTGTGACTTGGGACTTGCTGGAAGTGTAGGGTGTAGGCTCCTGCAGTTGCCGCCCGGGTGCGGAGGAGGCACCCGACTGTCGGTCGGAGGGTAGGTAGGTATCCTGCGCATGTCCCTAGCAGTCAGCGGTCAGTTAAAGAGAAGTATTCAAGACAGTGTGTCAACGAATGGATGCACAGTGCCGAAATTGAGGTAGTATTCATCTGTAACCTTTAATCTCGTGACTGGTCATCTTCTACAGAGTATGATTGACTGATATGTAGACAGTGGACTGGGACACTCCCCGCGGGGAAGGCCCAATGCAGGGGCCCAACTCAGGGCCCAGATTTCCGTTAGTCATGAAAAAAGAACCCATCACACGGTCGACGAGTCGGACAACTTCCCACGTCCCAGGGAAGTCTCCAACTCTCCAACCCATCCCGACGCGACGAAAATGAAGCCATCCTGAGGTAACGGGCAGAGAATGTCTACCCGAGGTTCTACGGAATGGATGGTAATGTGATTGTGCCGTTTCCCCTCATTTTTGTTTTTCTTTCTTTTCGTGGTTCGCCTTCCTTGTGATGTAGTCTACAGAAAAGAAATTCAGGTCGGACAGTGTTACCATTACCGTCAACTGGATCCTCGGAAGTAACCCCGTGTTGAATTCTCCGTAGGTAGCCTCCATGCCATCCACGCCCACAATGACACTGCAAGACAGTAGGCTAGTCGCAGCCCATGTCAGACACAAGGACCGATCGGCACGGGATTGGGCATACTTGTATTCCATATTACTTGTTAGACCACCAGAAAAGAAGAAATGATAGATATTATAGGATAAATCGTCCGCTAGCTTGATTACTGAATCGATCTATCATAGCCAGCAGCCACATGGACACTGGAGACAGAATTAGCCATTTTACCGTGTAACCGTACGGAAGATGACCGGATGGTGGATGGATTGTTAGGTAATATTACTCCATGCTGTTCCACCACCCTGCTGGTAGCCGGCTTCTTCGGTCCGTCCTGGGTGTGCCGATATGTTCATTTGACATGGGGGAGAAGGGTAAATAAAAGAAATGTAAGCTGTACGTGTTGGAGTAGACAGCATCGATGTTACTTTTAAATAGGTTGAAATCTGTAGGAGGATATTATTGAAGTATATTTTGTTTTTGGATCTCAAGGCTGCTGTCGGTCGGAGAGGCGAACTAATGCCCCCCGCGAAAAGAGGCGACTGGGCCTGTTCGCCGTCCCGATGGCTGGACAGCCTGGACTAGCCCGTACTGGCCGTACGCCTGGAATCTGTATTCTTCGCTGCAGTTTATCAATAACTTCAAAGGTGAATATATAACGAGTAGACTATTAATCTAGAAGCTACTATCTAGTTAAATTATAACTATTCAAACCGTATGTGTTGTGTACTGGAGGCTATTGCAGGATCTCGGCACTCGGGAAAGTAGCAAGCTGGGGGCGCTGCAGTCTCCGGATTAACACCGCCCGCTTAAACCGCCAGACTAAGACCAGCGTCGGGCCTCCGCAATTTGCTGAAATGCGGATGTTGTAACTTGTCGCTGTTGATTTGATGCTGTGGGAACTGGGAACTATCCGGGGATTCGTCGCTTTTTTCCTTTTTTTCCCCTTCTGTGGGTGTCGGAGGTCAACGAAACGACACACATTCATCATCTGAACCCATTTCCTTCCTCTGGTCTCTTCCTTTCCTCTTTTTCTCTCTTCCTCTCCTCTTCCCCCGTAACCCTTCCTACGGACTATTATTACCTATCCTCTTACTTCCTAATACTCCGTTCTCGCGTATATCCTGACGAATCCTCCAATCCCGTCTCTACCCGATTTCTTTCCTTTGTTTCCTTTTCACGTCGCGTTGCCGGTCCGGTGCCCCGATTTTCTGTCTGGCATTCCTGCTCCCCCACACTCCGCTTATTCCGCCCGTCGCCCATGTTGAATGGTCCCTACTCGCCTTCCTTGCTTCCAGCTTCGCTTCCTTGCCTGTCGCACTCTACACGACACCTCTCCCACCTTGACTCGTCGACCATAATTCAGCTGATCTCTATCCTGGTCGCACATCACTTCACTACGCCTGGTTGATCTATTAACCGCTTTCGTCCTATTATCCCGTTCTATCGGCTGTCAGAGCGTTCTATCTCCAGTGCTGTGCACCGGAATTTACGTCCAAGGTTAGTCACAGTTGCCAGTTGGCCATTTCGAAATATCGAATCATGGCTAAATCCATGCGATTCTAGTCGGTTATCGGATTGTTTCATCATCCTTCGAGCCGCCGCTCTGGGGCCAATTCGAAATCCGCTGAGAGACCGGAGACTTGAACGCAAAGACACCGGCTGACAGCAGACGGTGTCTGCCACGCCTTTCCTAACCTAAATCGCCTCTTCTACCACATCACCAACATGCGATCGAGTATAGCTTGCGCTCGGTGCCGGCGGAGCAAGATCAAATGCGTCAATGCCGGTATCGACACCACCTGTCGTGCATGCGAGTCGTCCGGTCGAGACTGTGTATATCCCACCCCGGCCATCGGCGTGGGCGGTGGTGCCGCCAAACGAGACATTGCCGCCATGGCCGATGGGGAGGATCGCAACGGCGATTGGGATAGCCCCAAGCGACAGCGCTCCCGCAAGGCCGTCGGCGTGTCCTCGTCTGCGGCCAAAGATGCAGCCAAAGCCTCGCTGGAGGTGCTCGACTCGTCCGTGCTGACCGTCAAGGTCTGGGAGGCCGTCTTTGATCTTTTCCAGTCGCATTACGCCTTCATCCTGCCCTTTCTACATCCCGCCTCCTTCCTCGGTCAGATTCGACAGCTCTCCGGGGCCACATCGTCCAACAATGTCACCAACTCCGAAAACAACCGAGACGCCCCACAAAGTCCGCCCGCCCCCAGAACGGAACCCAATCCTCTCATTCCTCTCGGAGTCCTCGCGCTTACTGCTCGCTTCCACCCTCATCTGGTCGCCTACCACTCGCCCTCCTCCCCGGGCAACCCTTCGAACCCTCTCGTCGCATCCGAATTCTATGCGGCAGCGCTGCGTAGCCGGCTGGCCGGCGTCGATGGCGCCAGTCTGGCGATCCCCGATCTCACACGCGTGCAGGCGCTGCTGATGCTCGCACTTCACGAATGGGGCATGTGCCGCGGCAAGAGTGCCTGGCTATATGTCGGCATGGCGATTCGGCTGTCGCAGGCCATGGGACTGCCGTTTGAGCTGGAGAATGAGCTCTTCTCTCGCGAGGGCCCCCGATCGCCCGCTCTCAAAGCCGAGGCGGAGCTCTTTGGCGTGCGGCGCGGTCCGGAACCCAAGGAGCAGACGTCCGACGATGTGATCGCCCTGGAGACTAAGCGACGAACCTTTTGGGCCTGCTTCATCCTCGACCGCTGTCTCAGCAGCGGTAAATATCGTCCCCGCATGATTCGGGTCAAGGAACTCGGCATTCAGCTGCCTAGCGACAACGCGTTTGCGTTTGGAGAGCGCGTCCGAACGTCCCGTCTGAACGAGCCGTCCGCCCGTCGCCCGCAGAGCTTCGGCTCGCAGGGTATGCAAATTCCCAGCATTCGCCAGAGTATCGGAGGCTTCAGCGATGACAAACTGCCCAACAATGTCCCTCCGGACAACAAGCCGTGGTCTCCGATCTCTCGACGAAAAGACTCGAGCGAGGATGAGATCGACCGATGGGAGATTGGGGCGGAGGAGTCGGTGCTGAGCCGGGTCATTCGCATCGTTCGGATCTGGGGGAGTATCGCCAAGTGGTCTTGTGCGGGTGGACGAAGGTATGCATCAATCCGCCATCCTCCGTAGTATCACGCAAAACTAACATTTGGCAGAACGGAACAACTTCCTCCCTGGCATATCGACTCTAGGTTTTCGAAACTGCGGACGATGCTGGGCGAGTTCCAGGACGGACTCTCGCGCAATCTGCAATACTCACCTCGAAATACCGACACCCATATCATGTACAAGAACAAGCTGGCGTCGTACACCGTCATGCATGTGGTGTATTTTCTCTCCGTCATTGTCTTGCATCGCGCCTACATTCCATTCCTTCCTGTCCGGTGCAACGAGCCCATCGGTCCCCTGGACGAGCCACTGTTCCCCGGCGAGAGGTCAGGGGCGCCGGATGGGTTCTGGAGGGACAGTGCGCGTGAACTGTTCCGGGCCGCCCGACAGATGTTGGACCTCGTGGTAACCTGCCAGGAGCGCGGTGTTCTTGTTGAAAATCCACTGGTCGGGTTTGCCATCTACAATGCGGCCTTTCTCGGCGTGTATGCCTCCCACTTTTCGCACATGGACCTGGAGGGATCGTTGAGTCTCAAGCCCGGTGCCACGGATGGAACCCACGGCCAGGTGCAAACTGGCAAGGCTCTCGACATCTTGCGAGATATGCGGTCTCGCTTGAAGATGGCCAATGGATGGTTCCGCACGCTGAACCGACTGCACAGCTACTTTTCCAAAGTGAAGCGCGACTTCCGACGCCACTCTCGACTGGACGCTCTGGACCCACATACCAACGGAATCCGTCCAGTACGGGAGGGCGGTGCCGGAGGTGGCCTCGAGGAGTTCAAGTTACTTGAAAAGCTGTTCCTCGACTTTGGCAGCATCGAGGATCGGCTGCCGGAGACCAATGCCGACGATGACGGGGCCGACCGGGCGACCAACGTCAGTGATGCGGGAAGCAACGCAGTCCGCAGTGACCCCGGCGAGACGGCCGAGTCTGGTCTCGAGGGTGCCGGTGGCCGACGCGAGTCGTGGGTTCCCATCAACAGCCCTGGCCTCCCTCTGCCTGGACCGGATGCCGAGCGGCGGCCCAGCCTGCCGTTGCCTCCGCGGGCCTTGCAGTCGCAGTCGCCGTATTCGCTCCCGTCGCTACAGCACCATCCCGACGGTCCTCTCTACGGCACCTCCTCGCCGAACCTCCCGTCTCTTGCTCCTTCTACAGGGGCTCCCCCGTCACAGTATGGCCAAGTGCCGTCCTCTAATCGTCTCCAGCCATTGAACACGTGGCTCTCTCGCCAACAAGGGCCGTACTCGCAGTCGCTGCCCCCGATCAACCAGGCGACCTCGCATGGCCTGCCACTGCTGCCCCCGCCGGGAACCGTCAATCATCCTGCGGCCTCGCCCCCGGTGACGGTTGACGGATTTGAAGGCGGTGTCTCCAACGTCATGTGGTCGACCAGCCTCGGCGGGGATGATGTTGTCGCATTCCTGGAGGGATGCGACTATGACCAGCTATCCAGCATGATGCCATCCGAGGTTGGCATTCCTTCTGGTTGGTTGAGTACCGTCTGGAGTGAATTCTCGCGGTAGTGCCTTCGCCTCATTTTTTTCTTTCTCTCTCTCTTATGCTCCTTTGTTGTACTATATTGTACGTCTCATGTACTGTATGATTATGTGTCTTTCTTTGCGATGGTGCGACCACCCTGGTGGTCTAGCGTACGAACTGCGGGTATGCTTGGGTTTCGGGTAAAAGCCATGGTATGGTATGGCAATTGTGGTTTTTCGGAACTGGCGCAAGCGAAAGTTACTTGTGAGTTTCTGTCGGGATCTCTGTGAGCGCGGCGTTGGTCTAGTATTGGTAGCAGTTTAATCTTCAACATATTCATGACCCACCCTTTTGACAGAGTAGTTGATCATACTTGTATGCACTCACAGCCGGCTGTACGGAATACTCGTCGTAGTGTGTCCATATCACCCCGGAACTAATATCAATCATCATCAGTCGCGACAGCTACGCATTCTGGTGCCCGATTACACCGACTAGGAAGGGGACGCTATCTGATATGGCGTTCAGCTGGCAGTCGGACTATTATTTTGCAATGTATGCGGGCTGGGCGGACGAAGAGAGGTGTCAGTCGTGGTTGTGCTTGTTATGGACACAATCAGGCCATATGGGGTTGAGGCGTATATAGGCGACTTGGATTTTTCTCTGAGACCTGACCGGTACTGGACGCACGAGAATGAGAGCTGATTGAAGGAGCTTCGTAGGAGATGGGATCCTGATTGTCAGTTTTGTGGGCTTCCTTGAGATCGACATGCAGATATTGTCCCAAGAATTGTCTTAGCTGAGCTTCTTTGACCTTCAACATGAGCGGATCAGGCCTCCTGGAACGTAGTACACAAGGATATATAGAGGAGCAATATCAAGGTACCCTCTGGATCAAATCTTGAAACTCTGAGACGGTGCGTTGATATAACAGACAATTACAAGGACAAATCAAGACAGTCGAATTAACCTGCAAAACATAATGGAAGTTGCCGGTATATGCCTCTTGTTGAGAGGTTCGCTATCAATTGCAGTGAATGGCCTCATCCAGTTCTGTTCAGTATAAATGTCACACTCACCATCATCTGACTTTCTTATCTCCTTCATATAACTACATACAGTGCACATCAAGCAGTACGCTCAAGCTCACCCTTGCACACGAGAAAATGGACGTGGATTACATGGAGCTCCGCAAAGCAGCAATTGCAGAGGCTAAGAAGAGTAAGTAAGCTTCTTTCTGTTCGTTCTATTCTACTCTACAGCAGCGCATACCGACCACTCACTACGATCAGCCACTCTAAACGGCCAACTAACCATGACCGACCTCAGCGTCGTCAAACTCATGGACGTGGTCCGCAAGGTCGACTGGAATTCCAACTGGGAAGGCCAAGGCCAAGGACAAGAACCAGTCATCAGACCTCTCGAAACAACCGCACACTCCTCCGCGCTGCTCCTCCAAGAGCGAGGCATCAAGCCACGATCCGCATGCGATCTGTGCATAAAGACCAAGAACAAACCGTTCCAATCGTGCGTTTGCGCCCCGGCATTCCGCCGCCATGCGCTTCGCCTCGGGGCCTGCGCGAACTGTATCTGGCATGGGCGCGAGGCGCATTGCTCGTTGCGAAAGGATTTTGTGGCTTCCGGGGGGAAGAAGTGGATGTTTACGTTGGATCTGTAGGTCCCACCTACGTTCATACTGTTTTGTCTTGCAAGCTGCTAAGACTTAACTTATAGGATTGTTCTCCATGCGGGTGGGTTGCTATTTGGTGAGGGTATCGGACGTCGTCTCAGGGGGTTACCTGTGCCTGTGCCTGTGCCTGGTACTCTTCAAGCCATGTCTCGCACGCCTACGCCCACGACCACTGCCATCTCTGCCCACAAGGGCAAGGCTACTTCATCCAAAGCTGCACCTGCACCTGCACCTGCACCTACCACGGGACAACAGCGACAGCGACAACTTGCCCTCACCGAATCGAAGGTGGAAATGGAATCGTCTCGCCGTCTGGCTGGCACTCCCGTTTCCACTAGCGTTCTGGGAAAGCGATCCGCATCTACATCTTCTTCAACTGGGCCTGAGCTTGAGCTCGAGCCCCGAACAAAAAGAACCTGTCATTCTAAATCTAAAAAATGCGACGGTAGCCTCGTGCCCTGGCCATGCACCTCCACGTCTTGGAATGACCCCGACGCTCTAAAGACCATTTATTCTGATCTTCGGCGCCATATGTGTGCTGTCAAAAGACGGATTGAGGAGTTGGATGAGCTGGCTGGCTCTCTAGAGAACGAGATGAGTCGAGCTGAGTCGAGTTGAGTTGTTGGAGATTAGGGCTACGCTCTGGGTACGGTTCTCATGTTCATAGAGTTCGGGGATAGGGCTTTAGTGATTTATTGTTTGTTTGGAAGTGCCAGGTCCAGACAGCCATTTGCTAACTGAGACTGATTTGGGACATCAAGCTTAGGAGTTTAAGTTTATTGCGAGTTGGTTGCGACAGAGGCATTTAATGCTCAGATTGGGAGTTATCGTGATTACGGGCTATCATGTTGAAGTAGTCTAAGGCTGAAGTGTCCGGTCGTTGAATTAGGGTTAACTGTCACGCTTGGCTCATCTTGCAAAATCAGATACTCCAAGTAAGCCACAGAATCTATAAGAACATCCTACAATAATCGTTCTTGTTAATGCTTGATGAGATATTTAATGTCATTGGCAGTTCGATGAATCAATGACATCAACCTCGTATTTCCTCTTGGCTTGAGTCATCCTTTCCAGCACATAGTTATATATCCCATCGCGTATCTCACCCAAAGCATCGAACTACCAATCTCGACATCTATATATTGTATATGTATATAAGAAAATGCCCAAAGTAGCCATCGCAGGAGGCTCCAGCCCAACCCTGGGCGCATCCATTCTCGCCGCCCTCTCAAGCACCAACAACTGGACCCCGGTCATCCTCTCCCGACAAACCAACAACCCCAAACCTTCACCCAAAGACATCGAGACCCGCTACGTGGACTATACATCCCATGCATCTCTCGTCGCTGCACTCAAAGACATCGACACGGTCCTCAGCGTCGTGCTCATTCCCGGTCCGGAATCAATCACCTACCAGCTGAACCTTCTCAACGCCGCGATAGAAGCAGGCTGTCGGCGGTTCGCGCCGTCGGAGTTTGCACTGCGCGAGCAGGCCCAGGCGCAGGTTGATTTGTTACAGCCGAAGAATGTCGTCTGGGAGGCGGTCAAGCGCAAGGTTGAAGAAAAACAAATCGACGCAGCGCGGTTCCCGTGCGGCATGTTCATGAATTACCTGGGGATTGGGATTGGGGGCGAGAAAGAAAAAGATGCGAGGGCCGGATTCGCAGAGGGGGCGTTCCTCGTGCACTTGGATGCTGAGCCGGCGTATGTGGTTGTTCCTGTGAGGAAAGATGGATCGTCGCCGAGGCTCACGTTGACGGACATCCGGGACGTGGGGAGATTTGTGGCTGCTGCGCTGGAGATGGAGGAATGGGGAGGGAGGGAGTTGGGGATGGCGGGTGATACCGTCAACTTCGACGAGTTGATTAGGCTTTGTGAGAAGTATACTGGCAAGAAGGTCGAGGTGCGCCGGGTGACGGTCCAGCAGCTGGAGGATAGACTAAAGGAGATCCCTGGCGAAGATGTGCTCAGGCGGATGGACTGTCAGATAGCCATGGCTTGCGCGAGAGACGGCTCGGTTGTGCCGGGGGTGTTGAATGAGGTGTGCAATGTCCAGCCGGTCAAGGTGGAGGAATTCCTGCGCAAGTACTGGGGATAATAGCAGAGGATAGCAATCAGCCAAAGGCTCTTTTTTCACCTTTTCTGGCATTCAGTAAGCCAGTGTTCGTCGCTTGGATGCAGTTGATCGCCATATGTATGTACTCAAAGCATCTGTGGCAATGAGGGTCTATGCAACGGCAAGAATTGAAGGACTCTCATATCACAGCAAACATGTCGTACTGTCGTACCTCTCCTTTTATGCCAAATTAGAAGTAAAAGTTAGTGACGGCTGTGCTTCCCACCAGTTTACCCGCCATGAATTGCAGCAGAAACTCCATTGACTTCTCAGCAGCCTCCGGATCCTGGAAAGAGAGGAGATGGCTTTTGTAAATAATAAGGCCTTTGTCGCCAAAGTATGCCTGGAGCAGCTGGGCTTGTTTATCTCCCATGAACGACAGAACTTGGACCTAGGCTGTATGAGCGATATTGCGACATGGCTAGTTTGAAGAGGGAGATCACCTACCGGAATGACGGTATGGTCCTGATATTCATTGCTGGTGAGCCTTGTAAGGATCGTTGCTAGGATAGCAAGCACCTCTCCACGCAGGAGTTTGTTGTCATAAAGTGAACATCACATGGGGCTTGGAAAGCGCAAAGCGAGCCCGCCAGGCATCATTAGGATGCCATTTAAGCGAGTGGAAAAGTTCGTCTTCGAAAATTTCATGCAAAATACATTTCGAGAAATCACTGTAAGTAATGTGAACCATTAGCCTTCATTATCTCGAAGCGTGATCACCAATCCTACCTTGGTATCCAACCAGTACGCATCCAAAGCAGGCATGTCTCGTTGTCATTGAATTTTCGAGAAAAACGAAAGCGCCTGCAAACTATGCGGCACAATTTCCGAGCGTCATCCAGGCGTCTGTCATCGAGACTTCTGTGCTCCTTCCAGAGCGTCTGCTCAAGTTGCAAGTCTTCCATCGTGTCTTTGTCGTCCTCGTTGATGGGATAAGACTGAAGCTCGTTGACGGACATGGGAGAAAAGTATCTTTCGAAATTTGCCTGCTCACGACCATCATCACCGCGGTAGAGGTACAGATGATTACAGGAAATCTTGAAGTTCTCATACGACTCCGGATCAATATACTCATCAGGTGTATCCAGAAGTTTGTTATAGATATCATCCAGATCATCCACGAACTTGTCGCGCTTCGCCAGTATGGCGGCCTTTGGTTGGCCACGAAGGGATTTCGACAGAGTGGGCATGGTGATGGATGAAGTTGTGGAAGAGAAGAGATAGGTGGGACCAAGAAGAGGATGACGATTTTTCTTTTGGGTGTTGTAGAGTGGTAGACAAACAATAATAATGACGGTCATGTGTTCATACTCCCCAGGGAAAAAGAAAAAGAATTTTCAGTCCTGAATCACGTCCCATGGTCCAGGGATAATCATTTAATGTCTGCCATCTACAAGAAAGCATGACTTAGAATTCAGCCTTGAATACCTAATTTGATTGTATGACGGTGTGTTGTCGAGACCTATTGTTAGGAGTAGTAAGCAGATATTCTATCTCTTTAGAGTGGTCTAAAGCTACCTATTTTTACATCAATATTAACCGGTATATTAGTATGATAGATGCTGTCTAGAACCTATTATGAGATTTAACAAATAAATCATAACTTAAGAAAGTCAGACTGCTACTTTGGAGGCATATCACATGTATAGAATACCAACCAACACTAGTGAGAAGTAGTAAATCGATCAAAGAATAGTTGCCAATAGCAAGAAGAAAAAGAAGTGAAAAAAGGAAGTGAAGGAAAATCGATCAGAGTAGATAATCCATCTCTGAACCGCCCAAGTCCTGCACGTTTGCATTAGATCAAAGGATGGTCATCGAGGTAAGAATATTGGCTGCAGCAGGGAACAGAATGAGGTTTCAAGATGCAAATAGCTCGTATAGAGATCACACCGCTAGAGTAGCAGTCATAACAAGAGCATTGCTTATGCTGAGCAGGGCAGCAGAATCTGCGTCTTTTTCGAGGGACGGATGGATGCAGAAGGCTTTCTGCACCCTTTTTCTTCGACAGACTTTGTCTTGCACCTCGTACTTGGTGACGTGTAGATGGTTGTAGATTGAATGGTAGCAATCCGCGATGACTATCATGGCAGTCACTAGTAGGACGAAGGGGCAGGAGGGGACTGTGGACAGATCTTGAACAATATTTCTTCATTGAGGAAACACTGCAGGCGGCCGGAATGATGAGATCGTTCAGCATCCTCGAATAAAGCCATAGTGAAATGACTTGAATTTAAGTTCATTCAATGTCCCCTGCGCACGGCAACACGGCCGGCGAGGTCTCTCTTCCAAGGGCAGTCCAATATAGACGCTGTCTCTGTCATGGTCGTTTATAAGTGAGGCTTCTGCCTAGGCTTAAATCTGGTCGTTCTCATGCGCAGGAATGGTCAACTGTCTGGTGAGGGCTAGCCGCACTGATTGACTCAGCGAAGCACAGGCCTGGGACGCTACTCTCGAGGCAGGAGGCCTGCACCACTGCAGGATTCGACATGAGTGCGGAGCAAATTAAGCACCCGGGGGGGAGGTCCTCTACCTATAAATTTCAGTAGTCGAGCATTAGCTGCAATGTCATGGTGGTTGAGAACACAAAGGTATGCTCATAGGATAAACGTGGCGATGACGATAATGGGAGAAGAAGAGAAGGGAGAAAGAGAAAAGAAGAGAAGAAATAGATATGGTCAACAGAATTGCTGATATTGCTCCTGCCTTACTTGAGTTAGATGAGAAGTCAAGCCTAGACATTAGTAAATGATGCCTATCAAGAGTGCCTTCTGAACAAGGAAGAACATAAGTAGAGGGACACAGTGTTTAGTGAATGAGTAGATAAGGAAGCCTTATCCTTACTAACCTAATACCTTTTCCTTCCTTCCAAGTTCCCACTGTTAAGTCTTCCAGGAAAACTTTTATAGCTTAGAGGTTCTTATTATTTCGAACTGAGGATTTTGGGCCAGTCCGAGTCCTCAACTACATGTAAAGAAATTTAGCCTTGAATCATGCTCGGATGATACGATGGTACGCTGAAGACCTAGTGCTAGGATTAACAGGCATAGATTCTATCTAAAACTATTATTGCGTCACTGTAATAGTGTACGAGGAGAGGCTGGACTTCTGTGATAAATACTCTCTAGAACCTGTCATGGAATCCAGCATATAGAGTATAACTAAGGCAATCCGACCAGCCTCTCAGCCAGACCACTTAAACAGATATAACATGCAACTCCAAGTAATAGACAGTAAAATCTGCAAACAATAAACAAAAATAGCAACAAAGAAAAAGAGAAGCAAAACGGATCAGAGAGGGGGGAGTACTCCACCCCCTCTCTGAGCCGCCCAGGCCCTGCCCGTCTAAGAATATTCGTAAAGGCAAGAATATTCGTCAACGGGCAACGGGCAGGGCCCGTCTCGAACCCAGACCAGCAGTGCAGTTGCGCTACTGCAGTTTAGCCCGCTGCACCACCGGTCCGGGTTGGTTGACAGTATGATATAATGGAGAGTCATCTGTTGCGAAGTTGGTAGCCTAAAAGGGAAGTGAATGGGCAGATGCCTGGGGGTTAAGGCATCGTTTGCAAGACACAAACAGGCATTAGCGACTACTTTCGTTGCATCAGGTCGTTGGCCTGCAGAAGGTGCGTAGGACTTGTCAACTCCAACGCTGAACTGAAGATTCGGACCTGGCAACGAGGTAGGTGTGTGAATATTGATATCTTGGTGATGCTTTACGCTAAGTCTTTCTCTATATGCCCTCTGTTCTTTTTTTTGATTCCACGTCAGACAGCTATAGAGCTCGCTTCTCATCTGTGACTACGACGAGAATTCTACCACTGACGTCCCACACCTTAACACACAATGGACACACCAACTCTGTTGAATGAACAGCACTTACTGCTATTAATCATCTAATCATCTGGGTTATAATGATGATACTCGTCTGTCTGCTGCCTATTCATCGCCTATTTGAGTCCTTGAGTGCATGGGAAAGGGAATCTCTTGTCGCGACTATCGTGCCCGAGATCGAAAATAATGAAAGAGGATTAGATGAGTGGGAAAGAAGGCTTCTGGAACTCGGACAACTTGTCATGCAGCCTCATGATAAGGTGCCGAGGAGTGCAGAGATAAGCGAGATGCATGCGTCTCTATGTAAGGAGATGCTGGAGCTCGGACGGACAATCATCAACACATGATAGGGCGCTTTCGATCTCTCCAGAGATAAGGGAGCTGCATATGGCTCATTGTATGATGTCGCCACAACGACGCCGGAGATACATTTGTGAAGAAGAGGCGCAGACTGCTGCTAAGGAGGAGTCGTTGTCAGGAGCTTGAGGAGACAGGATCACTACAAGACAATGCAGAAGGTGTCTGGCTCCATCTGATAACAACAGAGCTGGCTATGCTGAACAGTTGCTTCTTGGTGCGATTCAGTCAACAATGGGACGTCGTACTCTCTGATATCTCTGATTGATCTCAACTACGAGCACAGTGTTCGAACTTGAAGAAGCCATTGATATAGGAACTCCAACGGGCAGCAAGTCTGAAGGACGAACCTAATCTAAACGCGACGACACATATCACCGAATCGTAGGACCATCCATGCTTCCTCAGTTCCTTTTCCAGCCTGCCAGAGATCTAGTGCCCTACACTAGATCAATCACACGGATGCTTTGCCCAAAAGACCCAAGATCCGTAATGACCGTATTCCTCAGCTGCGGAGAAAGTAATCAACCCCACCATGACATCGCAAGAATCCACATAAACCGTTACTGGAATAGAAGCGCACATAGGATACACTAGACTGATCAACAAAGAACATCGCAACTGAAAGACAAGCTTCTTACGGCCGCCACACGACCAAGCGCAAGTCCCTCGCAACCAGGTCCCCAAAGGTTTGACGCCCCTGGTCCAGTATATATCATCCGCAAACCGCAGATAATTCTACAGATGTACCATCTTTAGACAACAGAACGGGGATCGGAACCGAAGATGGTCACCGTGTTATCGATCAGGCCATTTGTAATGATGCTGGAGTAGTTAAAGCCGAGGTGGTAACGCTGTAAGCGTCGTCCACGCGGACGAGACTCTTCAAAGAAAGAAATACATGTATCCTGACGTGGATCACAAGATGAGATACGAAGGAATGGGAGGCTCTAGTCATATCCGGCTGTCGGACTGCCGTTTGTCCATCAAATATATGATTTGATCGGCCTAGCTTATGGTTCCTTCAGCCATATGATCGCAACGACAGCTCAGATAGGACGTCTCTATTTCGACTGAAAATCACTAGGTGTAATAGGTACACTGTATCCTTGCCGGGTATCATTAGTCTACATTGCTGGTTCTATCATGACTGCCTTCATCATGGCGCAGGCAGCCGAATCAGGTACGCTGAAGGACGTACAATAATATCTCATCCTTTGTCCGCTCACACTCTGTATAATGTACCGTGTAGGCTCAAAAGGATTCTTAGTGATAGAGCATCTGTGAATGATAGTGTACCTCCAACCCAAATGATGAAGAGAAAGCTATACAGAATCTTCCGGCGCGCACCTCAGAATGCACCATCATCCGACGACTAATCGCCCAGCCCTGACCCTACGACGACTAATCGACGCAGTGAAAGGGCACACGATCAAGAGAAATGTATCCTGCTTTATTCAAAATTCTTTTCCCTGCAAAGAAAGAGACCAAAGACAAACACAGCTGAAATACAACACCACTACCTTACTTCTTGGATGGTTCTGCCTTTCGTCTTCTAGCCACTTGGATATCGACATCAGACGCTCTTCCCCCTGAGACAAGAAAAGGTATAAGAGATCGTCAAGATGGTTTACTTTCCCTCTGAGGTCGTTGACATGATCATGTCCCATGTCGACCCTGAAGACTTCTATACCCTGTTGCAGTGTGCGCTTGTCAATCGCCAGTGGTCCAGATCGGCTCTCCGTGCTCTGTACCGGTAGGTGTTTGCATCGAGACAGGAGATTACCGGCGGTTGCTAACAGGGATAGTGCTGAGGCCCTCTTCCCGGGTGTCCACAGAGCGTCTGCATACGAACACTCCAGGATTGTAAGAACGCACAGTAGCAGGATAGCTGAGTCGTATGCTGACGGAGACATAGTCCATAAGACCACTTAAGTGGGCCAGGTTTTGGTGGACTTTGATCGTGTCTGCTTTCACCTTCGAGACTTATCTCCCCTATGCCGAATTCCTTCACACGCTCGACTTATGCGATCTTGCGCTTTTGATTCATCTGGATAAAGACTTTGCCGAGTAAGTGGCTTATGCTCGGTCTTGCTCAAGCGATTGCTGCTAATATTGGGGTAGCAAGTTGCGGTATGGTCGCTTCGCGTTCGACCTCAAAATCATTTGTCTTGAAAATTATTGCAACATCTGTGCTGCCGTCGGTTGGGGTAAGTGTTTGATGGCAGTCGACATGACATGAGGTGCTGATCGACCCAAGTCATTTTAGGTGTAAACTCTGGAATCACCAGGTTGGTCTGTGACAGCTGTCCTGAGACCTGGGATAACGAGGAGGAAAGAGATCGTTATCTTGGAGTTTCTTCGTCCGTCATCGACTGGTGGGCTCCACGTCTGATCCGTCTTGAGACTCTGTGGTACAATATGGGAAAGCATCTGCACGTGGACAATGCACGCAGCATCGCACGCCATTGTCCCCGGTTCAAGAACCTGATGGTGTGGGAATGGATGGAATCAACCATCAGTAGTGCCAGGTTCGCTTATGATGATTCCGACAGTGAGACAGAAGAGGAAGATACGTCAGCTGGAGATTTCCTCATGGCCCTGCGGCGCAATACCTTGGAACGGTTCGAGATCTCTCGTGATTCCCATTTCAAGCCTTCCATGGTGAGAGGCCTGATTGCTCATTCCCAATCCATGCGTGTGTTGAGATTGCCCAAGTTCCGGTCGGAGCTGGTGGTCGAACTCATGAAATCGAACCCCCTGCAGTCCCTTGAAGCTATCCACTTTTTCCTCGGTTACGAGAAACGCGCTGAGCTAGCTCAACCGTTCGGAAAGTGGCTCGGTGCTTGCCGAAACTTGCGTCGAATCGAGACTTGGCTCTACCACGACGAACTCTTGATGCTAGCGAATGCCCTCAAGCACGGCATCGCCTCCTTGGAAGTTCTCATCGTCCAGCAGAATTACGAGGATAATCCCAAGATCATCGACGCCTTCTACCGCGGAATCTCACGTCAGCGAAACTTGCAGGAGCTCACATTGAACACAGAGATGACGAGCGACAAGAGTCTATTCATGTGGTGCCTCTTCCCCTTGAAAAAGTTGCGCAAGCTTAATCTCCGGAGAATGTCGTCCCAGCTCACGTTGCCCGACATCAGAACTCTTACCTCCTGCTTCCCCGACCTCACCTGGCTGGGTCTGTACGTGACTCCGGTCCTCGACGAAATCTGGGACTACATCGTTGCCCCCAAGCTCCGCTACCTCCACTTGGTCGGCATTGGTGTGTTGCACGCTCAACCCGTGCTTGATTTCATTCATCGTCTGGGTGAGCAGAACAGAGGATTCATTCTGAAGCTCAAGTTCAGCACATTTGCCGAACTCTACACCACTGTCTCGGACGAGGATCATCGCGCCATTGCATACGCGCTGTTCAGTCATCTGGACGGTCGTCTCCTGCCATACAGAGAAATGCTCTAGCGTGCTCATTGGTCATGATAATACCTATGTTGGTCTGCACATTCGGTTGGATCAGGCATAGCAGCCTGGCTTTCTTTCGACTGTCATTTGTCATTTGTTATTGATTTCAGGATTGATACTGGACGATCTTGGTGGAACTATGCAGGATGTCTTTGAGCATAGATGCTTCGTACCATAATTAGCAATCCAGTCACATCTTCTTGCTGTCATTAGCAGTGGAGTAGCCCTCAACAGTAAGGCCCGACTCCCATACTAATCGGAAAAAACAACCATCTTTAGCTAAAAGTCAAACAGATCAAACAACCCAAACACCAAACAAACAGTCAAAACACAAAGAATGACATCATCATTTTCTCGGCGCACCAATCACCTCCGCCAATTGCTGTATACATCTTTTGTACTGTTTGTTCACGGTTTCAACTCTTCCCAACCCAAGATACCATAAGAACGGGCTGCAGCGGAGGGAGCCCGAAGGTCGTCAAAATGCTTCTTCTCTCATAGGCACACTCTTATAAGCTCTGAGATTTTGAGCGACTGCAAATGCAGATAGTGATCTGACGATATGCTCTCCCACGACCCTGGTCTCGTATATAGTCCGGCTGAGGCGCTGTTGAACCCGTTCCCCTATGTTTGGGCGTGGGTTGCTTCATTTTGGATGAGGGATGTCGTTGAGTCGGTTACGCCGTGTGAGGGGAGTACGTCTGTGTCTAAGCCTGCTGGTGAAAAATGAGCCTTGGTCGGAGGATGACACCAGGAGCGACAGTAAGTTTCCGGTAGGGTGTTGGTTTGACTGGCTATCAAGGCAATGAGAAACTGATATTGTTGATGCAGATAATGCGCGATTCTCCACGATGCTTCTGTCAGGGACAGAAGGACCAACTAGGTCTATCTCCTACATGAAGTAAACTCGGAAGACGAAAAGAGGAGAGGCGTGACGAGGCGTATAGTCTTATGTGGAACAGGAAGTCAAGCAGGACCGAAGGGAATCCAACTACACATGATATTTACGCAAAGAGAAGGCATGACGGGGTACTATAGCCTCACTCGAAATAGGGGAGTCAAGAAACGACCGAAAGGGATCCAACTATACACATTGTATATACTAATGACTTCATGAATCATATTCTGATAAGCACAGCAATGTATATACGCAAAAGCGACAATGCAATGATACCGTTAGTGAGACTATAACTATAAGACCCCCCTCTGCGACTTGGACAACCTCTTGCGCAACTGCTCCCTCGCCTCCTGGCACATCTTGGGGATATCTGCGTTGGCAATGATACCATTCCGGTAGTTGATTGCCTCTTCAATCTTCTTAAAGTCGTCGCCAACGCCCACAGCCAACCACTCGTAGCTATTCCCGATAAACCTGCTGCTCTGTACCAGCCACTGAGACCGCTCACGGCGGCTGGCATCGTAAGCAGCAAGGACAGCCTCGAGGTCCCTGTGAGTCTGTACCCGTTTGTCCTCCAGCAGTGTAGCCAGCACGGCGGTATCCTCGATGCAGAACCCGGCTCCAGCACCGTGGTGCGGCGATGTTGCGTGTGCGGCGTCACCGGAGATACAGATGCGGCCTTTATAGAAGGTAGGGACGGGGTGGTCGCCTAGATCGAAGATTGCCCACTGTCTGAGTTAGTACTGCGATGAGGCTCCAGTAAGGTCAACATACCACGCTGAGCTTCTCCTCGGTTAGTTTCAAAAGGTTGATGACGTTTGGCCCATAGCCTGCAAAGTCCCGGAGAGCTTCGTCGCGAGTACCCTGCCTAGTCAGCCGGGGGTAGTCGGTCCATTCATAGGGCGAGGTGTGGAAGGCGACGATGTTGAGAGTGTTGCCTTGGTTGACCGGGAAGGTCAATATATGGCCGCCGGGTCCCATCTGGAAACCGGTCAATCAATGAACAAGAATAGAGGATGAGAACACGGACATGCATGCACGAGTTAGACGCCAGTTCCTCCCCAACAGCCTCAATAGCCTTTTCCATGGGTACCAGACCCCGATACGCATACTTGTGTGTATACGACGGGTTCGCGGACGGATGATCATCGCCCACGATGATGCGCCGCACCTGGGATTTGATCCCGTCGCAGCCGATTACCACATCGGTCACATCCTCGGATCCATCCGCAAACTTCATGACGAGCTTGCCATCTGCACGCTCAGCGATATGCTCTAAACGTTTATTGAACCGCGAGATCTCGCGCGGGATTAACTTGATCAGCTCGTTTAGGAAATGCGCGCGATGGACGCCGGTCTGGCCGAGGCTGTTGGAGATGGTGAATGCGATTTCCTGTCGACTCGAGTTCTTCGCGGTGGTCGACGTGCCTTTGTTGTAACCGTCCAGGTAGTCGAACCACACTTTCTGCTTCGAAGGCCATAGATTCCGAGTGCAGACTCTCTCAAAAGCCTCGTAGATGCCCCGGTGGCTGACTTTCATGGCCTCCACTGCATTGGGGCTGAAGGAGACGCCTGCGCCTGCCTCGCCGAATGCAGGGGCTTGCTCGTAGATCGTCACTGGGATTTGACGGTGGTAGAGTGCGATGGCCAGAGTCACGCCTGCGATCCCACCGCCAACAACGGCAACGTGGAAGTTCTTCTTAAGGGTCATTTCCGCGTCTTATCCGAATGGTGAGCACCTGATCAAAATATTATGTGAGATGGCGAGGATCAGTCAGAAATGTCGCTCTACCGAGGGAAGTGACTACACGCATGGCAGCCCATGTCAACCATGAGCAGATCATTCAGCCTTGACCCTTCACGGTTTTAAGGGTGTTTTGAATTGCGTGGACTGCTGAGTCGGATATAGAGGAGGCGTATCGGCTAGGCCTCAGGCCCCATCGGATAAAGAGAGACCCACCACCCCATGGGGCATCGGACATCCTCCTTTCGTTGAACAGTGGGCTCGGTAAGTGCGTAGAGAAGTGCAACTTATTCGGCATCGCTTGTCACTCAGACTCCAGCGGGAAAGACATTTAAGCTTCAGTATCATTACTATCATTTCGACGAATGTCGATTGTGGCCAGTTGTCATATCTTGTCTGATCTAGAGATCCGGGGGATTTGCGAGATCCGAAGTGGGTTCGGGTCTCGGGAATTGTCACGTTGAGATTGATAGACTGATGGCTGACAATGACACTGACCGATTAGTTACTACTTCTGTACTCGAGATATTTCATCATACACCATTCAGTCGTGTTGAAATGAAGTTTGTCAGTTTTGTGCCGTTTTATGTATACTGCACCATTGTGCGTTGACCTTGGATCGTATCCGATCCACTTCGTAGCCTAGAGGCCAAACGTTCCTTTGACATTGTATGCCTTCTCCGTAGATATGGCCTATTAGATCGACTCATCAAGATGATTCCACGCAATAACACAGCTATTAAGAGAAATAATATCTTCGCAAGTCGGTGATGACCTCATGCGAAGTAGATTGCAGCGGGGCGGTGCGCGGATATAGACATGTGGATTGTGGAGAACTATAAGCACGTTCAACAGCTTCAAGGCTGCTATCTACCATAGCTTCCTTCCATTCAGTTACTATGACTGGGTCCTGCTGCTTGATCATCATGACCTGGTTAAGGCTTTCTCCTTAAGCAGACCGGAAAGCTGCAAGATTGGGTAAACTCCGGCCATCCTCAGAAAACAAATGTGATCCAATGACAATACTTTGTCTTTCTGCATCTCATCAAAAGCGGCAATTGGGCTAGTTCCAGTCTTATGTTAGTGTGAGGTACCCAGAAAATTAGTACTGGCCAAAGGCGGCAGGTGTCGCGCAGTAATTATTTTACGCATGGTCAGAAGTTGAGAACTCTGGGACCTGGAGCTGGGGTTGGATTGAGCGAAGTACTTAAGAACAACCTGAGAGGTTAATCTCAACGTTGAAAGAGCGATGTCTAGTCTAAACAGAGTTTACAGAGATCATCTGCTCACGTATTGTTGAGAGTTGGGGGATAGAATTTGAGACCGACAAGCTAGGTAGGCAAGCTAGAAAGAGCTTCAAGCTGCATAACTGTGTCACCTGCCTTTGCTCTGCGGCAGTATTGCTAGGTATCGGATAACCGGCCCATCTTCGTCCTGGTCCTGGTGATTCCACACGGCTGGTATCAGATATATCCTGTAGACTATATCACATCTGTTCCCTTACCTTCTATTAAGAATTTCTTGAAATATGGTCGCTTACCTGGTTTCCTAACTTGGAGGTAGATATCAGCCTACCTCAACTTTTATTGTGCACCACAGTATTGAGTAGGTAAGGTACCTCCAGTCCTCAGCTATGTAGGTAGTTGGCTGAGACTAAGAACAATACAAAATACCCTTGCTGTGAGGGGTACATATGCACCTGATTGAAACTAGAATCTGCACACGTTATTCTAAATTAATATTAGAACCGTGAACAAGCCTGGTTCCCTAAGCGAAGTACTCCATTCGTCGTAATTCGTAAACTACCGAAAAGTAAACCCATAGCCTACGGAGTACGTAGGACCAAAGAATCAACGGGAACATACGGCAACTGGAATTTCTCTCAAGGACGAATTGGGCATCGACGCCCCTCTCCAGTCCACCCCAGCCACCGGAGGAGCGAGTTGCTTCGGAGGTTCGCTCAAACTCAGCCATACAGGGTGAGAAGCCCCTTTTTTTTAATCGCATGTTTTTCCTAGTCTTTGTTCCTTAAATATGGAATCAGCCCGCATGCTCAATTTTTGCTTCCAGTTGCCACTGTACTGCCAAAAATTTTCTGTATTTAATTTTCTGTATCTCACTTCGCCTGCGTCGAGAAGGCCGATGCCCCACCTTGGAACAGAATAAAGACTGGAGTGGAGTAGCACTAAGATGGAATTTTTGCCATCGACTAGCCCGGTAAGGTTTAGCTGCTCAAATAGAGGCTTACTAAGGTAAGATTAGAGGCAGCTGGACTGGAGCTGGAGCTCTGGAATGAAAGCTCCCACCCGGAGCTGGGGAGAGCTATGCACTTATGGAGTCCCAAAGGAGGTGGTGCTTAGAAACGCAACAACAATCTTAGAGAGGTCGCATGAGGCCTACTCATATAGCGTTCCATTCATTGTGTTCTTGCACCTGATCTCCGGATAAATGGGCATCTTCGATAATCTTGGGGCATAAAAGAAGAGGGAGTCGATCTCACTATAGACATCAGCTCTTCTGAAAGGTCAAGGCCCAGCTGAAATTTGTGCTGCGCAGCTGTTCCCAAATCTCAAGAGGGGCGGGGTTCCACCAGGTTTCCCGAAGTACTGGTCATTCGACTGGATGGTTTGCGGCAGTACACGTATTGGTAATACCAGCTCTTTGACCTCAACCTTCCAACAGCCCCGACAGACTGACGAATCAGTCAAGACAGTACAGCATTAGGCACTTCATTTAAACATATTTTATTCAGATGTTCATCTTGATAAAGGTACCTGAAGTGTTAGCAAAAAAGGAGAAAAGAGAAACCTTAAACTTTCCGTAAACAAACCTGAGTTGGAGTCGAATACAGAATCTGCCAGAGCCCCTCCTTTGTTTACCATACAGTACGGTAATGCCTTATCCATCTGGATGGTCACTGGACACTTCACTGACAGTAATGCCACCTGCTGTAAGGGGTACATTCTGGCTGACGATAGAAATCGGCATATATCTTCATACTTGTGAATTCCTCTCAAGCTGATATCGGTCTGAAAATTCTGATCCCCTTAAGTCTTTCGGTTCAGCCGAAAAATGCTGTTGTGTAATGAGGACATCCATGTCTGCGATGCGGGTATCGCGCTGTCCCACGTTTCCCTTATCGATAGGCACCATTTACTTCGGCATCACGGAGAGGCCTTCCTTGACCCTCGAACTCGCCTGAGCATTAGCTTGCCTGATCGATTGAATGCCATTGGCTGTCATTTGTGTGACACTTGGATACAATTTACTTTCTACACTAGTGATTTCTTTTTTTTTTTTTTTTTTTTTTTTTTTTTTTTTTTTTCCCTCTCCTCCCCCCAAAATTACAGTCCCTACAAGTGGACGAGCTGGTCAGCTCCGGCATAAAGAAGGAACTGCTGCAAGTGCAACAGTAGTAGTTTGTAGCTACCTCTTTTGATACTACCTTGTGTAAAATGTCTGCCCTCACAATGATAACCATATCGGATCATAAGGTAGGGAATGGCCTGTGTAGTGATCTCGAGGTCCCACGGAACGATTTGCCATCCTTGGACCATTAGACTGGACACCGTGCCACCGGATTCATCTCAAGAAAGATTCCTGAGGTTCCCCAATCTACCTGAAGACTACACATCTGTTATCGTTATCGATTATCATCAACATCGTCACTATCATCATTATCTGCACGAGCGATAGAGAGGGACATTATTATCATCGTTAGTATATTGCTCTCAACCTTGAGCTTGAAGCCCACACGGTGCCTCTTCCGGGCTTCTTCGGCCCCCAATCATCATCATTACACTTCCACAATTATACTACCTAAAAACCTAAGGATTTATCCAGTTTTTTTCGTTCCATTCCACCCACCCTTTTCCCCTCCGCAGCTCTACCGGCTTTCTTTCGTCTCCTCTTGACCTCTGGAACAACCCGCCGATATTCTGCCTGCTATTGACATTCTCCATCTGTACCGGACCTGTCTGGTTGTGTATTTCATTTACGATACCTTGCAGCTTTATCCATACTTTTCCTACTCTTGCTGACCCCCCTTACCTTCCCTTTCGATTATACTTATCTTCCCGGACTAACCACATTTACCACCATCTACCGCTGCTCTTAACTGCTATCTATATACCGACCACGACAGAGCTCCTATTACTATTCTTATTTGCTAGCTATCCTATTTGAGTACTTACAAGTTAGCTAGTCGTGGTTCATTGTTCTTCCATATCACCTGCTCACGTATTCATTTACCACACTTTCAATCTTTTGCCTCAATTTCCTTTCCACTTTCGATTCTTTGGCATCCGCTCAATCAGTCGCATGGGTATTTTTACCTAGAATCCATTCTAAAAATTGTCAGCCTTTACCGGAGCATGTATTGCGACGTTCAACTCTTTTAGCTTGGACCTTTTTGCGTTGCTTGATTGACTGATTGACATCGAACGGCTTGCTTGCTTGCTTGCTGGCTGGCTTGCATCTCCCTCCAACCCCGCCGCCATCACGGTTTCATGCAGACAATGCCGCCCCGAGCGTCCCTGACCAGCTCCTTCTCTGTCACTGACGCCAATAATGAGGTTGTCTGTCCATTGAAGAATAATGATGGCTCCAATTGCCGCAAAAGATGCCTGGGTGTGAGTTCTCCTTGGTGGTCTCTTCGATTACCCCTACTCCTTATTCCCCCGCCCGTCTAGCTATCAGTCTGGAGCCCCACTTTCAGCGGTTATCAAGCTCCTTCAACAACAATTCGAGAGAGAATATTTAGTCAAAAGCAATGACTGTAGGACTAATGTCTGACATTATGTGTTTAGGAGAAACGGTATCGCTCCATGCAGGAGCATATCCGACGAGCCCATCCCAACCACTACATTCCGAAGCTCCCGGCTACCGAAGAAAGCTTTCTCTTGATGGTCACCACGCCTCCGGACCAGCGTGCTCATATATCCCCTCCGAACCAAGCTCCATCTCGAAGACATAATGGTGGGTTCATTCAGTTGTTTGACCAGCTAGATCCAAAGAGCGCCAGCTCTGACTCTGAGCCACAGCAGACCGAGATATTTACGTTGCGGATGCCAGCTCGCCTGCAACCCCCCGTGGTATCGATGAAGCTCATCCTGCAGCTGCAACAGCCGCTGTCGCATTGGCTCAATTGCACCATCACCGTTTAGCGTCGGATTGGGATACTGATATGGTAGGGATAGCACTTGAAGATAGAATGATTTTGGCTGACAAGTCACAGGAGGTTCACTCGGATAACGACATTGGTCGAGACCGCATGCGATCATCGATTGAACTGCCATCCCTGCGAGACCACTTCAAGCAAGACTCGCTACCTCCATTTTCGTCGCCTCGTCCACGAGAACTTCTTCCTTCGATTCTCAACCACTCTCCCCCCGGTCGCTCATCGACACTACCTCCTATCCAGCGACGAGACAAGCTGCCTCGTCCACGCAAGTCGTCTATCTCTCGCAAGCTAAAGCACGACCGGACAAGATCGAAAGAATATGGACGACGTCCTAGCCTAGGGGATCGCAAGGCACTTTCGGCTGAGCCCCAAACGGCGGCTTGGGCGCAAGGCAAGCGGTGGGAGGACCTGATTGAAGCGGCCACCTCGGCCACTGAAGCAGATGATGAGCAAAACTCGGATGTGAGTCGTGCACTTTTTGGCTGTTCATCACGGACGTAGCTCATGGCTGACTGGATTAGATTGGTCGTTCACCGACCATTCCCCCTCTGATTTCTAACATAACGTCGGCTCCCGCTCAGAATCGTTCGTCGTTGCCACCTGCTTTTCAGTCTGGAAGTCTGCCCCCGCCTGCATCGCATCGCCCATTCCCGCCGCACTCTTACGCGGCATCGCCTTTACACAAATCCCTCACTCCGCCGCCTTTTGAGACTCGCAGTCGGGATGGTGATCTCGAGCCTTTCCCCTCTATTGAATCCTCTATTGATTCGGCGTCCACCACATCGGGTAAGAATTACAGTTTCGGAAGAAACATGGGCACCTCTGCGAATTCAGACACCAGTCCAGTTCTGAATCTGTTCCCGCCTTCTGCGTCGCAGCGTCAGCACCACCGGTTCTCGAACCCGACCCCCGCGTCATTCCGAAACAAGGAAATTCAAATATACTGCGCGAGCTGCAAGCGGCCATGGCCCCTGAACGAATGTTATGCGTGCACTGAATGCATCTGCGGCGTATGCCGGGACTGTGTGGGAATGTTCGTTAGCAGCCCCCCCGTCTCGTTCAAGAACGTGACCTCCAGTCCAGGCAGCGCAGTGACCAGCAACAGCGCGGGGTACGGCCCTACCAGCTACCCGAGCCCGCGTGGATGTCCACGGTGTCGGACTGTCGGGGGCAAATGGAAAGCATTCCAAATCGAAATCAGGTGAAGTAAAAGGCCCGCTCCCGTCCGACTCGGACGATTACACTCGTTTGGCCGCAACTTCACTCTGTCTAATGGATAACGATTAATGTTTTGGGATCATGGTCATTGGAATCACGCGCGACATGACTGAAATGTGCAGACACAGGGCGTTATCAACTGTAAATGGGTTCATGGGTTCAATGCCTTGGCTATACATGACATTTGGCAAGGTATGACCTGCCAACGAGATACTCCCATCAATCAATCCGCTACTCTTGTGGTATGTACTGGCAACATATGGTTGATGAGACTCGATTTTATGAATGTTGAAAACGTGGATGAATCAAAAAGCTGGGCTTTTGTCATTTATTTCATGATTATGTTGGACGGATATATGACGGGGGCATTTTGGATTTTGTCTTTTTTTTTTTTTTTTTTTTTTTTTTTTCTTTGGATTAAGATACACAGGTTATATTGGTTTGGACGGGTTTGGTTCAGAATTGCATCTTATTAGTCTTTTGGCAGCAATGCATGAAGATTTCATTTGGCGTGCGTCTATGCTGTCGCTTCACATTGTGAATCCAGCAAGATATTGAGATACGACAAAATCCAAATTACTCTGCCCAGATGACGCTGCTCAGGCCTGTTGAAGTCCCAGGCTTTCCGGGCTCTCCGACCTGAATGTTGGCGACCAGGTCACCCAGCTTTCCACTCGCTGGATCCCGGGAGACAATGGCAACGTTGGAAGAGGACTGGTCTCCGATAGCGACCAGAGTTCCGGCCTTGTTGATGACAAAGGTACGGGGAACCAGACCATAGGAGGAGGTGAGTTCCTCGAAGGTCACGGTGCCGTTTTGAGAGCGGGAGAGGGTGGCCAATGAATCATTGCCGGAGAAGGCATGGTCGCTGCGGATCGAGGCATACAGGTTTGATCCGACTTGCTGCAGCTCGGCCAGCGAGGCGCCGTCGGGGATTTTCCCGCCCGGATATGGCACGAAGTCCTGAGTCTCGCGGAAGCCGAGACAGCCAGTGGGGAGGTACGAGACGGCGAAAGCGTGAAAGTGGCGGCTCAATTCACTGACCGTGTACAGCATTGTCTGTGGCGCGGTTTTGGCGGCCTTGTTCTGGATGCGCAGACCATTGCGATGCGAGTGGTGAGAAGACCAGAAGAGACCGTGTCGCGGTCCACTGCCGGGGGTGTAGTTCAGACTGGGGCAGGTGTTTAGTTGGCCCGATTGCTTGTCGATGGCGTATACGCGAACCTGATCAGTGCCTAGGTCAGGGACGAGGATGAACGAGCCTGTGGGATCGAGGATGATCTGGTGTGGGTGGGAGGAGTCCTGCTGCGGAAGGGGGCCTGGTGGTGTTTGGTACCGCAGGATCTGCAGGGGCTCGTCGCCGTTTTCGATGGGGAGGGCAAAGGTCGATACCGCCGAACCGGAGCTTCTCTCTGTCAGACATATCACGCATTATTGTGGGATTTGACTTACTAGTGCGCAATGGCGATGTACTTTGCACCCTCGTCGCCTTCATACACGACGCTGTGGACGCCACCGCCAACGTCCACCACCTTTGCGAGCTGCGTGAGCGATCCATTTTTGCCGACGGCGTAAGAAGTCAGAGTGCCATTGGTCGTCGCGTCGCCTGTCTCGTCGGAGCAGTAGAGTGTGCGCCCTGTGCAGTAGAGGGTGCTTGTATCGCAGTCCAGGGTCAACCAGCTCGGCATGCCGCCGCAGGTTGTCATGTCCGATGCGAGAGACAGATCGTACTTGCCATTGCGATGGGTGAGGGAGAGGGTGTAAACAGAGCCACTGTAGTGTGTGGCATAGAGGGTCGAGGCGGAAGCCAGCGACGCGAACAGGGGGAGATAGCCTAGCATTTTGTCCAGTGGAGTATGAAGGGTCGAAAGTTCTCAATTTACGGGGTGGTTACGAATTTTATACTCGGGACCGCGGGAGAATCCTGGACGGAAATGAAGGCGCGAAGGTAACATTATGCAGGATGGCGGAGCTTCGCAGGTGGCTGGCGTGGGGAGCGGTAGTCGGCATGGATCTGCATGTTTCTTCATGTTTTGGACTATGACTATGTAGTGTGTGGGATGCCAAGAACGTGGGATACAGAAGGATTTGAATTGAGTTTAATCGAATCATTAGATCCTACTGGTGCTTTTGTTTGGTAGATGTCTCATGTTGATGATGTACAGTGGCAGCCATTGAAAGTGTCTTACCCTATTCCCCGCACCAGAAATGGTTTATCCTCACAGGGTCCGGACCCCGGAGAATCTCCATATCTTGGACGCAAATAGCGTTCCTGTTCAGGTAAAGTATGTATCCTTTGGGGCTTGGCATCATGAAGGACTACAGAGTAAGTGTTGGTGACTGCAGAAAGACCATAGTTGTGCATGGTCTTTGGATTCAAAGTGTGGTCTCTCCGCGTTGCGCGTTGGTGCCTTAAATATTTCAGGCAGGCTATACCTAGTTTATTCTAGGGCTAATTCTGCGAGTTACAGTTATTGGGCACTTTTATATACTCATCACATACAGCAGATAAGTAGACAAACATAATAAGGCCAGGGTGTAGCCTTGTAGATCTATAATTTAATATCCCTTTATTTATAGACATATATAATAGTGGCAGGTTCTCCCAAGTCGCTACAATTATATTAGGTATCCGCATTCTTCCAAGGTGTAGAGTCTACAGTATCATCATTCAC